>NW_022166030.1:0-48798 GCF_008728515.1 Papio anubis | reverse complement strand
GCTTCCAAATATCACTTTGCAAATTCAACAAGAACAGGCTTAGCGAGCGGCTTCTTGAGAGGAAAGCTGTGACTCTGTGAGATGAATTCACAGAACACTAAGCAGTTTCTCAGAAAGCTTCTTTCCAGATTTCATCTGAGGATATTTCCTTTTTCACCATAGCCCTCTATGGGCTCCCAAATATCACTTTGCCAATTCCACAAGAACTCTCTTAGCGAAAGGCTTCTTGAGGGCAAAGCTGTAACTCTGTGAGATGATTTCACAGAACACAAAGAAGTTTCTCAGAAAGCTCCTTTGTCTTTGTTGTCGGAGGATATTTCCTTTGGCCCCATAGTCTTCAAAGGGTTCCGAAATATGGTTCCACAGAAATAAGGCTAGCAAAGAGATCCTCGAAATACAGATGTAACTCTGTGTGTGGAGGTCACACATCACAAAGCAGTTTCTCAGAAAGCTTCTTTCCAGTATTTCTTTTAGGATATTTTCTTTTTCACCGTAGGCCTCTATGGGCTTCCAATTATCACTTTGCGAATTCCACAAGAACAGGCTTTGCGAGCGGCTTCTTGAGGGGAAAGCTGTAACTCTGTGAGATGAATTCACAGGACACTAAGCAGTTTCTCAGAAAGCTTCTTTCCAGATTTCATCTGAGGATATTTCCTTTTTCACCATAGCCCTCTAAGGGCTTGCAAATATCACTTTCCCAATTCTACAAGAACTGTCTTAGCGAAAGCCTTCTAGACGGGAAAGCTGTAACTCTGTGAGATGATTTCACAGAACACAAAGAAGTTTCTCAGAAAGCTTCTTTCTCTTTGTAATCAGAGGATATTTCCTTTGGTCCTATAGTCTTGAAACGGTTCCGAAATATCTGTTCTCAGATTCCACAGAAATAAGGCTAACAAAGAGATCCACGAAATACAGATGTAACTCTGTGATTTGAATTAAGAGGACACTAAGCAGTTTCTCAGAAAGCTTCTTTCCAGATTTCATCTCAGGATATTACCTTTTTCACCATAGCCCTCTTTCTGCTTCCAAATATCACTTTGCCAATTCCACAAGAACTGTCTTAGAAACTTTTCTTGAAGCCTAACTGTGAGATGAATTCACAGAACTTCATAGAATCTCAGAAACTTCTTTCCAGGTTTCATCTGAGGATATTTCCTTTTCCTGTGCCTCCTGTGGGCTTCCAGGAAATATCATTTACTTGTTCCACACAGAACTGAAAATATAGTCAAGGCTCCATGGTGTAGAGCTATAACTCTGTGAGATGATTTCACAGAACACACAAAGTTTCTCAGGAAACCTTCTTTCTCTTTGTATTCAGAGGATGCTTCCTTTTGGCCTATGAGTCATTCCAGAAGGGATCAAAGGAAATATCTATTCTCAGTTCCACAGATATAAAGGCTAGCAAAAGATTTCCTGAAACACAGATGCCAACTCTGTCAGTGATCACACATCACCAAAGCAGTTTCTCAAGGCTTTCTTTCCAGATTTCATCTGAGGATGTTCCTTTTAAACCATGACCCTCTGGGTTTCCAAATGCTCATGTGATTCCACAGAACAGGCTTAGCGGTTTGTAGAGGAAAGCTAACTCAGGAAGATGAATCCACAGAACACTTATGCAGTTTCTCAAGCTTCTTTCCAGATTTTCAAAATCTAGGGATCTTTCCTTTTTCAGCGTGGCCCTCTATAGGATTCAAAATATCATTTACAAATTCCACAAGAACTGTCTAGCGAAAGGCTTCTTGAGGGAAAGCTATTACTCTGTGAGATGATTTCACAGAACACAAAGAATTACTCTCAGAAGCTATCTCCTTTTATTTATCCAGAGGATATTTCTTTGCCCTTGTGATCTTCAAAGGATGAAATATCTTTCACAGGTCCAGAAATAAGGCTAGCAAAGAGATCCACAGAAATACAGATGTAGCTCTGTGACAAATCACACACATCACAAAGCAGTTTCTCAGAAGCTGCTTTCGATTTATCTCGGAGGATATTTTCTTTTCACGTAATATATATGCTTTAGTATATCACTTCTTGAATTCCACAAGAACAGCTAGGCTGTAGAGCTGTAACCTATGAGATGAATTCCACAGAGGAACCTTTTTTCAGCAGTTTCTCCAAGCTTTCAGATTCATCTTGCGGATATTTCCTTTTTAACTGCATGGCCCTCCTAGAGACACAATCTCGCGTGCAAAAGAACTGTCTTGTAGAAAGGTTCTTGGTGGAAAGCTGTAACTCTGTGAGGATGACTTGCAGAACCACCAAGAGTTTCTCAGAAAGCACCCTCTTTCTGAATTGGAGGATATATTTCCTTTTGTCTTTCAACCAGTGCTAGGAGTTTAAAATATCTATTCTCAAAGTTACAAGAAATAAGGCTGTGAGAGATCCACAGAAATGGGAGAAACTCTGAGGTGGAAGTGATTTTATCCACCACCAAGGAGTTTCTCAAAGCTTCTTTCAGAGTTTTCTCGGAGATGTGCCTGCTTTCACCATAGCCCTCTATGGGCTGCAAATCTCGCTGGGAATTCCCTAAGAACAGGAAACTTGGCGGCTTCTTGGGGGAAACTGTAACTCTGTGGATGGAGTCCACAGGACTAAGTACTTTCTCAAGAAGCTAACTTGAATTTACCATCTGAGGCCATTTCCTCTTTCACCATAGCTATCTGGGAACCAAATATCACTACAAATTCCACAGGTTGTCACTGCTGAAAAGGCTTCTTCCAGGAAGTAACTCTGAGATGATTTCTGGGAACACAAAAGGAAGTTTCCTCAGAGCTTCTTTGTCATTATCAGAGGATATTTCACATTTTTTATTTCTAGTCTTGAAGCAGAGCATCTGTTCCACAAGTTTACAGGAAATAAAAGCTGTAAAGAGAGACCAAATACAGATCTTAACTCTATGGATGGTCTTTCAGAACACTAAACAGTTTTCTCAAGAAACTAACTTGGATTTCATCTGGGGATATTGCCTTTTCACCCATAGCTACAGCAGGTCTATGGGCTTCCAAATATCCTTTGCCAGTTCACACAAGAACAGTCACTTTGGCAGAAGGCTCCTTGGCTGCAACTCTGTGAGATGATTCCTAAGAACACAAAGATTTTCTCAGGCCTCTTTCCGCTGTGCCTCCGGAGGATATTTCCTTTGACCTATAATTTCAAAGAAGTTCAAAATATCCATTCTTAGATCTACAAATAAGGCTGAAAAGAGATCCGAAATGCATGTAACTCTGTGTGTGGGAATCCACACATCTGAAAGCCGTTTCTCAGAAGCTTCTTTCCACTTTTCTGGAGATAGTTTCTTTTTGCATAGCCTTCAATGGGCATCCCAATGTCCTTTACAGGAATTCCACAAGAACAGGCTTAGTGAGGGGAAGCTGCAGAGAAAGCTGTAACCCTCATAGGATGAATTCACAGAGACCTGCAGCAATTTCTCAAAGCTACTCTCTTGTTATGGGAGGATCTTCCTTTGGCCTATAATTCTTCACATGGATCCGAAATATCTGTTCTCAGATTCCACAGAAATAAGGCTAGCAAAGAGATTCACGAAATACAGATATAACTCTGTGAGTGGAAGTCACACATCACAAAGCAGTTTTTCAGAAAATTTCTTTCCAGTTTTTCTCGGAGGATATTATCTTTTTCACCGTAGCCCTCTATGGGCTTCCAAATATCACTTTGCTAATTCCACAAGAACAGCCTTAGTGAGCGGCTTCTTGAGGGGAAAGCTGTAACTCTGTGAGATGAATTCACAGAACACTAAGCAGTTTCTCAGAAAGCTTCTTTCCAGATTTCATCTGAGGATATTTCCTTTTTCAACGTAGCCCTCTATGGGCTTCCAAATATCACTTTGCAAATTCCACAAGAACTGTCTTAGAGAAAGCCTCCTGAGGGGGAAGCTGTAACTCGGAGAGAGGATTTCACAGAACACAAAGAAGTTCTCATAAAGCTTCTTTGTCTTTTTTATCCGAAGATATTTCCTTTGGCCTATAGTCTACAACGGGATCTGAAATATCTGTTCTCAGATTCCAGAGAAATAAGGCTAGCAAAGAGATCCACGAAACACAGATGTAACTCTGTGAGTGGAAGTCACACATCACAAAGCAGTTTCTCAGAAATCTTCTTTCCAGTTTTTCTCGGAGGATATTTACTTTTTCACCATCGCCCTCTATGGGCTTCCAAATATCACTTTGCAAATTCCACAAGAACTGTGTTATCGAAAGTCTTCTTGAGGGGAAAGCTGTAACTCTGTGAGATGAATTCACAGAACACAAAGAGGTTCCTCAGAAAGCTTCTTTCCAGATTTCATCCTAGGATATTTCCCTTTTCACCATAGTCTTCTAAGGGCTTCCAAATATCACTTTGCAAATTCCACAAGAACTATCTTAATGAAGGCTTCTTGAGAGGATGGCACATAACTTTGTGAGATGATTTCACCAAACACAAAGAGTTCCTCAGAAAGAAACTTACTTCTCTTTTTGTGCTCGGAGGATATTTCAGTTAGGCCCTATAGTCTTACAGAAAGATCAAAATATCTGATCTCACATTCCACAGAAATAAGGCCCCAGCAGCATTACGAGAAATACAGATGTAACTTCTGTAATTGGAAGTCTGCATACTAGAAGCTGTTTCCTCAAAACATTCTTTTCAGATTTTCTCTGAGATATTTTCTTTCTCACCACCAGCCTATAGGCTTTAAATATCACTTTGCAAATTCACACAGGTATGTTGGCAGAAAGGTTCTTGAGGAAAGCCTATAACTCTGCTTTGAGATGATTTCACAGAACACAGAAGTTTCTCAAACTTCTTTTTCTCTTTCACAATGGGAGGATATTTCCTTTGGCCCTACACAGTCTTCAAAGAAGGGATCGATAATCATTTCTCAGATTCCACTAAAATAAAGGCCTAACAAAGAGATCCAGGAAATACAGATGTAACTCTGTGAGTATGATGCATCTGGCATATTCTCGAGCTTCTTCCTTTTTATCTTAGGATATTTTCTTTTCACCACAGCCCTCAATGGGCTTCAAATATCATTTGGCGAATTCCACAGAACAGGCTTTCTTGAGAAGCGGCCTCATATTGAAGGAAAGCTAGCAAATCTGAGATGAATTCTGGGGAACACTAAGCAGTTTCTCGGGAAGCTTCTTTACAGATTTCATCTGAGGATATCTCTTTTTCACCACATAGCCTCTTTGGTAGCTGAAATATCACTTTGCAATTACAAGAACTGTGTTAGCGAAGGCTTCTACTGGGGAAGTAACTCTGTAGGATGATTCCTGGAGACACGAAAGAGTTTCTCAAGCTTCCTTCTCTTTGTGATGGGAGGATATTTCCTTTATTGCAGTCTTCAAAGGGATCGAAATGTTTTCAGTTCTACTAGAAATAAGGCTGTAGAGATCCCACTGAAATACAGATGTAACTCTGTGAGTGGAAGTCACATGCCATGGTTTCTCAAAACTCCTTCCAGTTTTCGGCGGATATTTTCTTTTTCACCATTATCCCTTGATGGGCTTCCAAATATCCTTTGGAATTCCACAAGAACTAGGCTTGCCAGTGGCTTCTTGAGGAAAGCTGTAATATGTGAGTTGAATTCATGGAACACTAAGCAATTTCTCAGAAACCTTCTTTCCAGATTTCATCTGAGGATAATTCCTTTTTCATTGCCTCTGGGCTTCCAAATAACCCTTTGCAAATTCCACAAGAACTATCTTAGGCTTCTTGAGGGGAAAGCTGTAACTCTGTGAGATGATTTCACTGAACACAAAGAACTTTCTCAGAAAGCTACTTTCTCTTTGTGATTGGAGGATATTTCCTTTGTCACTGTAGTCTTCAAAGGGATCCGAAATATCTGTTCTCAGATTCCACAGAAATAAGGCTAGCAAAAAGATCCACAAAACAGAGATGCAACTCTGAGAGTGGAAGTGACACATCACAAAGCAGTTTCTCAGAAAGCTTCTTTCCAGTTTTTCTGGGAGGATATTTTCTTTTTCACCGTAGCCCTCTATGGGCTTCCAAATATCACTTTGCGAATTCCAGAAGAACAGGCTTAGCGAGCGGCTTCTTGAGGGGAAAGCTGTAACTCTGTGAGATGAATTCACAGAACACTAAGCAGTTTCTCAGAAAGCTTCTTTCCAGATTTCATCTGAGGATACTTCCTTTTTCACCATAGCCCTCTATAGGCTTCCAAATATCACTTTTCAAATTCCACAAGAACTGTCTTAGCGAAAGGCTTCTGGAGGGGAAAGCTGTAACTCTGTGAGATGATTACACAGAACACAAAATAGATTCTCGGAAAGCTTCTTTCTCTTTGTTATCGGAGGATATTTCCTTTGTCCCTATGGTTTTCAAAGGGTACCGAATATCTGTTCTCAGATTCCACAGAAATAAGGCTAGCAAAGAGATCCACGAAATACAGATGTAACTGTGTGAGTGGAAGTCACACATCACAAAGCAGTTTCTCAGAAAGCTTCTTTCCAGTTTTTCTCGGAGGATATTTTCTTTTTCACCATCGCCCTCTATGGCCTTCCAAATATCACTTTGCAAATCCCACAAGAACTGTGTTAGCGAAAGTCTTCTTGAGGGGAAAGCTGTAACTCTGTGAGATGATTTCACAGAACACAAAGAAGTTTCTCAGAAAGCTTGTTTCTCTCTGTTATCGGAGGATATTTCCTTTGCCCGTATAGTCTTCAAAGGGATGTGAAGTATCCGTTCTCAGATTCCACAGAAATAAGGCTAGCAGAGAGATCCACGAAATACAGATGTAACTCTGTGAGTGGAAGTCACACATCACAAAGCAGTTTCTCAGAAACTTCTTTCCAGTTTTTCTCGGAGGATATTTTCTTTTTCACCGTACCCCTCTATGGGTTTCCAATTATCACTTTGCGAATTCCACAAGAACGGCCTTAGCGGGCGGCTTCTTGAAGAGGAAGCTGTAACTCTGTGAGATAAATTAACAGAACGCTAAGCAGTTTCTCAGAAAGCTTTCCAGATACCATCTGAGGATATTTCCTTTTTCACCATAGCCCTCTATGGGCTTCCAAATATCCCTTTGCAAATTCCACAAGAACTGTCTTAGCGAAAGGCTTCTTGAGGGGAAAGCTGTAACTCTGTGAGATGATTTCACAGAACACAAAGACGTTTCTCAGAAAGCTTCTTTCTCTTTGTGATTGGAGGATATTTCCTTTGGCCCTATGGTCTTTAAAGGGATCCGAAATACCTGTTCTCAGAATCCACAGAAATAAGGCTAGCAAAGAGATCCACGAAATGCAGTTTCAATTCTGTGATTGGAAGTCACACATCCTAGAAACAGTTTCTCCAAGCTTCTTTCCAGTTTTTTTCTCAGACTGATATTTTCTTTTCACCATAGCCATCTGTGGACTTCCAAATACTTCTTCTTGAATTTCACAAGAACGGAGAAGCAGTGAGGCCCGGGTTCATGAGGGAAACTGTAAGTCTGTGAGATGAATTCAAGAACATAAGCATTTGTCAGAAAGCTTCTTTCCAGATTTCTTCTGAGGATATTTCCTTTTTTTCACCATGACCCTCTATGGGCACCCAAATATCACTTTGCAGATTCCACAAGAACAGGCTTAGCGGCGGCCTAGCGGGGGAGAGCCCCTGTAAGTCTGTGAGATGAATTCAAGAACAATAAAGCAGTTTCTCCCAAAGCTTCTATGCAGATTTCAGCTGTGGATATTTCCTTTTTCCCCATAGCCCTCTAAGGGCTTCAAAATATCACTTTCAAATTCCACAATAACTGTCTTGAAAGCTTCTTGAGGAAAGCTGTAACTCTGTGAGGTGATTTCCACTTTGAGACACAAAGTAGTTTCTCAGAAAGTTTCTTTCTCTGTGTTGTCGAAGGATATTTCCGCTGGCCCTATAGTCTTCAAGGGATCTTTGATATCTGTTTTCAGATTCCACAGAAATAAGGCTAGCAAAGAGATCCACGAAAACAGATGTAACTCTGTGAGTGGAAGTCACACATCCTCAATGCAGTTTCTCAGAAATCTTCTTTCCAGTTTTTCTCGGAGGATATTTTTCTTTTTTCGTAGCCCTGTATGGACTTCCAAATATCTGCGTAATCCACAAGAACAGCCTCAGTGGCGGCTTCTTGAAGCTGTAATTCTGTGAGATGAATTCACAGAGCACTAAGCAGTTTCTCAGAAAGATTCTTTCCAGATTTCATCTGAGGATATTTCCTTTTTCACCATAGACCTCTATGGGCTTCCAAATATCACTTTCAAATTCCACAAGAACTGTCTTAGCGAAAGGCTTCTTTAGGTTAAAACTGTTACTCTGTGAGATGATTTCACAGAACAGAAAGAAGTCTCTCCGAAAGCTTCTTTCTCTTTGTGATTGGAGGATATTTCCTTCAGCCCTATAGTCGTCAAGGGGATACGAAATATCGGTTCTCAGATTCCACAGAAACAAGGCTAGGAAAGAGATCCATGAAATACCAGATGTAACTCTCGGTGAGTGGAAGTCACACATCTAGAGCAGTTTCTTAGAAAGCTTCTTTCCAGTTTTCTCGAGGAGGATATTTTCTTTTCCCCATAGCCCTATGGGCTTCAAATAACACTTTGAAAATTCTAGAACTCTCTTAGCGAAAGGCTTCTTGAGGGGAAATCTGTAACTCTGTGAGATGATTTCACAGAACACAAAGAAGTTTCTCAGAACGCTTCTTTCTCTTTGTGATCGGAGGATATTTCCTGTGGCCCTACTTATAGTCTTCAAGGGATCCAGTATCTGTTACTCAGATTCCACAGAAATAGAAGTGTAAAGAGATCCACGAAATACAGATGTAACTCTGTGAGTGGAAGTCACACATCACAAACCAGTTTCTTGAAAGCTTCTTTCCAGTTTTTCCCGGAGGATATTATCCTTTTCACTATAGCCCTCTAAAGCCTTCCAACTATCACCTTGCAAATTCCACAAGAACAGGCCTAGCGAGTGGTTTATTGAGGGGAAAGGCGTAACCCTGTCAGATGAATTAACAGAACAGTAAGCAGTTTCTCGGAAAGCTTATTTCAGATTTCATCTGAAGATGTTCCTTTTTCACCATAGCCCTCTATGGGCTTCCAAAATCACTTTTGCAAATTCACAAGAACTCTCTTAGCGAAAGGTTTCTTGAGAGCTGTAACTCTGGCTGAGAGATGATTACACAGAACACAAAAGAAGTTTCTCAGAATGCTTCTTTCACTTTGTTATAAAACAGGATATTTCCTTTGGCTCTATAGTCTTCAAATGGAACCGAAATATCTGTTCTCAGATTCTAGAAGTGGACTAGCAATGAGATCCACGAAATACACATGTAACTCTGTGAGTGGAAGTCACATCTAAAGCAGTTTCTCCAAGCTTCTTTCCAGTTTTTCTCGGAGGATATTTTCTTTTTCACCATAGCCCTCTATGGGCTTCCAAATATCACTTTGCGAATTCCACAAGAAGGGCCTTAGTACGCGGCTTCGTGAGGGGAAACCTGTTACCCTCTGAGATGAATTCACAGAACACTAAGCAGTTTCTCAGAAAGCTTCTTTTCAGATTTCATCTGAGGATATTTCCATTTTCACCATACCCCTCTATGAGCTTCCAAAGATCACTTTTCAAATGCCACAAGAACTGTCTTAGCGAAAGGCCTCTTGAGGGGAAAGCTGTAACTCTGTTAGAAGATTTCGCAGAACACAAAGAAGTTTCTCAGAAAGCTTCTTTCTCTGTTTTATCGGAGGATATTTCCTTTGGCCCTATAGTCTTCAAGGGGATCCGAAATATCTGTTCTCAGATTCCACAGAAAAAAGGCTAAAAAAGAGATCCACGAAATACAGATGTAACTCTGTGAGTGGAAGCCACACTTCACAAAGCAGTTTCTCAGAAAGCTTCTTTCCACTTTTTCTCGGAGGATATTTTCTTATTCACCGTAGCCCTCTATGTTCTTCCAAATATCACTTAGCAAATTCCACAAGAACAGGCTTAGCGAGCGGCTTCTTTAGGTGAAAGCTGTAACACTGTCAGGCGGATTAACAGAACACTAAGCTGTTTCTCGGAATGCTTCTTTCCAGATTTCATCTGAGGATATTTCCTTTTTCACCATAGCCCTCTACGGGCTTCCAAATATCAGCTTGCAAATTCCACAAGAAGTGTCTTAGCGAAAGGCTTCTTGAGGGGAAAGCTGTAACTCTGTGAGATGATTTCACAGAATACAAAGAATTTTCTCAGAAAGCTTCTTTCTCTCTGTTAACGGAGGATATTTCCTTTGCCCTTATAGTCTTCTAAGGGATGTGAAATATCCGTTCTCAGATTCCACAGAAATAAGGAAAGCAGAGAGATCCACGAAATACAGATGTAACTCTGTGAGTGGAAGTCACACATCACAAAGCATTTTCTCAGAAAGCTTCTTTCCACTTTTTCTCAGAGGATATTTTCTTTTTCACCGTAGGCCTCTATGGGCTTCCAAATATCACGTTGGGAATTCCACAAGAACAGGCTTAGCGAGCGGCTTCTTGGGGGGAAAGCTGTAACTCTGTGAGATGAATTCACAGAACACTAAGCAGTTTCTCAGAAGCTTCTCCAGATTTCATCTGAGGATATTTCCTTTTCACCATAGCCCTCTAAAGAGCTTCCAAATATCAATTTGCAGATTCACAAGAACTGTCTTAGCCAAAAGGTTTCCTGGAGGAGAAAGCTGTAACTCTGTGAGATGATTTCACAGAACACAAAGAAGTTTCTCAAGAAGCTTCTTTCTCTTTTTTATCGGAGGATATTTCCTTTGGCCCTATAGTCTTCAAAGGGATCGAAATATCCATTCTTAGATTCCACGAAATAAGGCTGGAAAAGAGATCCACGAAATACACATGTAACTCTGTAGTGGAAGTCACCTGAAAGCAAGCCGTTCTCAGAAAGCTTCTTTCCACTTTTTCTCGGAGGATATTTTCTTTTTCACCATAGCCCTCAATGAGAATCCAAATATCACTTTGCGAATTCCACAAGAACAGGCTTAGTGAGGGGCTTCCTGAGGGGAAAGCTGTAACTCTCTGAGATGAATTCACAGAACACTAAGCAATTTCTCAGAAAACTTCTTTCTCTTTGTTATCGGAGGATATTTCCTTTGGCAATATAGTCTTCAAAGGGATGCAAAATATCTGTTCTCAGATTCCAAAGAAATAAGGCTAGCAAAGAGATCCACGATATACAGATGCAACTCAGTGAGTGGAAGTCACATATCACAAAGCAGTTTCTCAGAAAGCTTCTCTCCAGTTTTTCTCGGAGGATATTTTCTTTTTCACCATAGCCCTCTAAGAGCATCCAAATATCACTTTGCGAATTCCAGAAGAACAGGCTTAGCGAGCGGCTTCTTGAGGGGAAAGCTGTAACTCTGTGAGAGGAATTCACAGAACACTAAGCTGTTTCTTAGAAAGCTTCTTTCCAGATTTCTTCTGAGGATATTTCCTTTTTCACCATAGCCCTCTATGAGCTTCCAAAGATCACTTTTCAAATGCCACAAGAACTGTCTTAGTGAAAGGCCTCTTGAGGGGAAAGCTGTAACTCTGTTAGAAGATTTGGCAAAACACAAAGAAGTTTCTCAGAAAGCTTCTTTCTCTGTGTTAACGGAGGATATTTCCTTTGGCCCTATAGTCTTCAAGGGGATCCGAAATATCTGTTCTCAGATTCCACAGAAATAAGGCTAGAAAAGAGATCCAGGAAATACAGATGTAACTCTGTTAGTGGAAGTCACACATCACAAAGCAGTTTCTCAGAAATCTTCTTTCCAGTTTTTCTCGGAGGATATTTTCTTTTTCACTGTAGCCCTCTATGGGCTTCCAAATATCCCTTTGCAAATTCCACAAGAACTGTCTTAGCGAAAGGCTTCTTGAGTGGAAAGATGTAAGTCTGTGAGATGATTTCACAGAACACAAAGAAGTTTCTCAGAAAGCTTCTTTCTCTGTGTTATCGGAGGATATTTCCTTTGGCAATATAGTCTTCAAAGGGATGCGAAATATCTGTTCTCAGTTTCCACAGAAATAAGTTTAGCAAACAGATCCACGAGATACAGATGCAACTCGAAGAGTGGAAGTCACATATCACAAAGCTGTTTCTCAGAAATCTTCTTTCCAGTTTTTATCGGTGGATATTTTCTTTTTCACCGTAGCCCTCTAAGGGCTTCCAAATATTACTTTGCGAATTCCACAGGAACAGGCTTAGCGAGCGGCTTCTTGAGGGGAAAGCTGTAACTCTGTGAGATGAATTCACAGAACACTATACAGTTTCTCAGAAAGATTATTTCCCGATTTCATCTGAGGATATTTCCTTTTTCAACATAACCCTCTATGGGCTTCCAAATATCACTTTGCAAATTCCACAAAAACTGTCTTAGCGAAAGGCTTCTTGAGGGGAAAGCTGTAACTCTGTGAGATGCATTCACATAACACTACGCAGTTTCTCAGAAAGCTTCTTTCCAGATTTCATCTGAGGATATTTCCTTTTTCACTATAGCCCTCCATGGGCTTCCAAATATCACTTTGCAAATTGCACAAGAACTGTCTTAGTGAAAGGCTCCTTGAGGGGAAAGCTGTAACTCTGTGAGATGATTTCACAGAACACAAAGAAGTTTCACAGAAAACTTCTTTCTCTTTGTGATTGGAGGATATTTCCTTTGGACATTTGGTCTTCAAAGGGATCCGAAATATCTGTTCTCAGATTCCGCAGATATAAGGTTAGCAAAGAGATCCACGAAATACAGTTTCAACACTGTGAGTGGAAGTCACACATCACAAAGCAGTTTCTCAGAAACCTTCTTTCCAGTTTTTCTCGGAGGATATTTTCTTTTTCACCATAGCCCTCCAAGGGCTTCCAAATATCACTTTGCGAATTCCACAAGAACAGGCTTAGCGAGCGGCTTCTTGAGGGGAAAGCTGTAACTCTGTGAGATGATTTCACAGAACACAAAGAAGTTTCTCAGAAAGCTTCTTTCCAGGTTTCATCTGAGGATATTGCTTTTTTCACCATGGCCTCTGTGGGCTTCCAAATATCCCTTGCAAATTCCACAAGAACTGCAATGTAGCAAAGGCTTCTTGAGGGAAAGCTGTAACTCTGTGAGATGTTCACAGAACACAAACAAGTTTTTCAGAAGGCGCCTTTCTCTGTGTTATGGGAGGATATTTCCTTTGGCCCTATAGTCTTAAAGGGATCGAAATATCTGTTCTCAGATTCCACAGAAATAAGGCCAACAAGACTATCCACTGAAATACAGATGTAACAACTCTATGGGTGGAAGTCACCTCACAAAGCAGTTTCTCATAAAGCTTCTTTCCAGTTTTTCTCGGAGGATATTTTCTTTTTCACCATTGCCCTCTACGGGCTTCCAAATATCACTTTGCGAATTCCACAAGAACAGGCTTAGCGAGTGGCTTCTTGAGGGGAAAGCTGTAACTGTGTGAGATGAATTCACAGAACACTAAGCAGTTTCTCAGAAAGCCTCTTTCCAGATTTCATCTGAGGATATTTCCCTTTTCACCATAGCCCTCTATGGGCTTCCAAATATCACTTTGCAAATTCCACAAGAACTCTCTTAGCGAAAGGCTTCTTGAGGGGAAAGCTGTAACTCTGTGAGATGGTTTCACAGAACACAAAGAAGTTTCTCAGAAAGCTTCTTTCTCTGTGTTATCAGAGGACATTTCCTTTCACCCAATACTCTTCAAAAGGATGCGAAATATCTGTTTTCAGAATCCACAGAAATAAGACTAGCAAAGATATCCATGAAATACAGATGTAACTCTCTGAGTGGAAGTCACGCATCACAAAGCAGTTTCTCATAAATTTTCTTTCCAGTTTTTCCCAGAGGATATTTTCTTTTTCACCGTAGCCCTCTATGGGCTTCCAAATATCACTTTGTGAATTCCAGAAGAAGAGCCTTAGCGAGCGGCTTCTTGAGAGGAAAGCTGTAACTCTGTGAGATGAATTCAGAGAACACTAATCAGTTTCTCAGAAA
Source organism: Papio anubis (assembly GCF_008728515.1). Classification (NCBI taxonomy): domain Eukaryota; kingdom Metazoa; phylum Chordata; class Mammalia; order Primates; family Cercopithecidae; genus Papio; species Papio anubis. The sequence goes on along the minus strand of NW_022166030.1, from coordinate 34,823 downwards.
GATTCTTTCCAGATTTCATCTGAGGATATTTCCTTCTTCACCGTAGCCCTCTATGGGATTCCAAATATCACTTTGCAAATTCCACAAGAACTGTCTTAGCGAAAGGCGTCTTGAGTGGAATGTTGTAACCCTGTGAGATGATTTCACAGAACACAAAGAAGTTTCTCAGAAAGCTTCTTTCTCTTTGTGATCGGAGGATATTTCCTTTGGCCCTATGGTTTTCAAAGGGATCCGAAATATCTTTTCTCAGATTCCACAGAAATAAGGCTAGGAAAGAGATCCACGAAATACAGATGTAACTCTGGGAGTGGAAGTCACACATCACAAAGCAGTTTCTCAGAAAGCTTCTTTCCACTTTTTCTCCAAGGATATTTTCTTTTTCACCATAGACGTCTATGGGCTTCTAAATATCACTTTGCGAATTCCACAGGAACAGGCTTAGAGTGCGGCTTCTTGAGGGGAAAGCTATAACTCTGTGAGATGAATACATAGAACACTAAGCAGTTTCTCAGAAAGCTTCTTTCCAGATGTCATCTGAGGATACTTCCTTTTTCACCATATCCCTGTAAGGGCTTCCAAATATGACTTTGCAAATTCCACAAGAACTGTCTTAGCGAAAGGCATCTTGAGGGAACAGCTCTAACTCTGTGAGATGATATCATAGAACACAAAGAAGTTTTTCAGAAAACTTCCTTCTCTTTGTGATCGGAGGATATTTCCTTTGGCCCTATAGTCTTCAAAGGGATCCGAAATATCTGTTCTCAGATTCCACAGAAATAAGGCTAGCAAAGAGATCCACGAAATGCAAATGTAACTCTGTGAGTGGAAGTCACACATCACAAAGCAGTTTCTCAGAAAGCTTCTTTCCAGTTTTCGCGGAGGATATTTTCTTTTTCACCCTAGCCCTCTATGGGCTTCCAAATATCACCTTGCGAATTCCACAAGAACAGGCTTAGCGAGTGGCTTCTTGAGGGGAAAGCTGTAACTCTGTGAGATGAATTCACGGAACACAAAGCAGTTTCTCAAAAAGCTTCTTTCCAGATTTCATCTGAGGATATTTCCTTTTTCACCACAGCCCTCCACGGGATTCAAAATATCACTTTGCAATTTCCACATGAACTGTCTTAGCGAAAGGTTTTTGAGGGGAAAGCTGTAACTCTGTGAGATGATTTCACAGAACACAAAGAAGTTTCTCAGAAAACTTCTTTCTCTTTGTTATCGGAGGATATTTCCTATGGCCCTATAGTCTTCAAAGGGATCAGAAATATCTGTTCTGAGATTCCAGAGAAAGAAGGCTAGCAAAGAGATCCACGAAATACAGATGTAACTCTGTGAGTGGAAGTCACACATCACAAAGCAGTTTCTCAGAAAGTTTCTTTCCAGTTTTTCTCGGAGGATATATCTTTTTCACCATAGCCCTCAATGGGTTTCCAAATATCACTTCTGAATTCCATAGGAACAGGCTTAGCGATCAATTATTTGAGGGAAAGCTGTAACCCTGTCAGATGAATTACAGAACACTAAGCAGTTTCTCGGAAAGCTTCTTTCCAGATTTCATCTGAGGATATTTTCTTTTTCACCATAGCCGTCTATGGGCTTCCAAATATCACTTGCCAAATTCCACAAGAACTGTCTTATGCAAAGGCTTCTTTAGAGAAGCTGCTTAACTCTGTGAGATGATTTCACAGAACACAAAGAAGTTTCTGAAATGCTTCTTTCTCTTTGTTGATAGGATATTTCCTTTGGCCCTATAGTCTTCAAAGGGATCCAGTATCTGTTCTCAGAATTCCCACAGAAATAAGGCAAGCAAAGAGAGATCCACGAAATACAGGTGTCTGTGAGTGGAATACATCACAGCTCTCAAGCTTGTTTCCAGTTTTCTGAGATATTTTCTTCTTTTCACCATAATAGCCCTCTATGGGCTAGGCACATTCACGAACTCCACAGAACAGACTTAGCGAGTGGCTTCTGGAGGGAAAAGCTGTAACTCTGTGAGATAATTCACAGACACTAAGTAGTTTCTCAGAAAGCTTCTTTCAGATTTCATCTGAGGTTATTTCCTTTTCACCATAGCCCTCTATGGGCTTCCAAATATCACATTACCAAAATTCCACCAAGAACTGGTAATGCTTAGCGAAAGGCTTCTGGGTGGAAGCTGTAACTCTGTGAGATGATTTCCAGAACACAAAGTTTCTCAAGCTGGCACTCTCTTAAGTTATCAGAGGGATATTTCCTTTGGCCCCACAGTCTTCAAAGGGATCGAAATATCTGTTCTCAGATTCCACAGATATAAATAGTCAAGAGCTCCCGCGAAGTAGAGATGTAAACCTGTGTAATAATAAGAGTGACATCCACAAAGCAGTTTCTCAGAAAGCTTTTACTTTTTTCTGGGAGGATATTTTCTTTCTCTGCATAGCCCTCTAAAGTCCAAATATCACTTAAGCGAATGCCACAGAACAGGCTTGTGAAGGCGGCTTCTTGTGAGAATTTGGCTGTAACTCTGGATGAATTCACAGAATACTAAGCAGTTTACCTCAGGCTTCTTTCCGGAACTGCATCTGAGTATATTTCCTTTTTCCCCATTGCCCTCTAGGGGTTCCAAATATCACTTTGCAAATTTCACAAGAACTGTCTTGTGAAGGCTTCTTGAGGGGAAAGCTGTAACTCTGTGAGATGATTTCCAGAACACAAGAAGTTTCTCAGAAAGCTTCTTTCTCTTTTTTATCGGAGGATATTTCCTTTGGCCCTATAGTCTTTATGGGATCCGGAGATATCAGTGTCAAGATTCCACAGAAATAAGGCTAGCAAGAGATCTGAAATACCAAGATGTGCTCTGTGGTGGAAGTCACACATCACAAAGCAGTTTCTCAAGCTTCTTTCCAGTTTTTCTCGGAGGATATTTCCTTTTCACCACCCAGCCCTCTATGGGCTTCCAAATATCACTTTTGCGAATTCCACAAGAACAGGGTTGCTTGGCTGACTTCTTGAGGGGGAGAGGTGTAACTCTCTGAGATGAATATACAGAACATAAGCAGTTTTCAGAAAGCTTCTTTCCAAGATTTCATCTGGGGATATTTCCTCTTTCACCAGAGCCTCTATGGGCTTCAAAGTATCACTTTACCAAATTCCACAGGAACTGTCTTAGCGAAAGGCTTCTTGAGGGAGAGCTGTCATTTTGTGAGATGATTCCACAGAACACAAGAAGTTTCTCAAGCTTCTTTCTCTTTGTTATGAGGAGGATATTTCCTTTGGCTCTATATTTTTCAAAGGGATCGAAATAAATTTCTCTGATTCCCCAGATATAAGGACTAAAAGAGATCCACAGAGATACGAGATGTAACTCTGTGAGTGGAAGTCACACATCACAAAGCAGTTTCTAAGAAAGCTTCTTTCCAGCTTTTCGGAGGATATTTTCTTTCACCATAGCCCTCATGGGCTTAAATATCACTACTTGAATTCCACAGAACAGGCAGCTTCTTGAGGGGAAAGCTCTAAATCTATGAGATGAATTCACAGAACTAAAGGCAGTTCCTCCAGAAAGCTTCTTTCCAGATTTCATCTGAGGATATTTCCTTTTTCACCATAGCCCTCTAAAGGTCTTCCAAATATCTACTTTGCAAATTCCACAAAACTGTCTTAGCGAAAGAGGCTTCTTGAGGGAAGCTGTAAATTTCTGAGATGATTTCACAAGAACACAAAGAAGTTTCTCAGAAATATTGCTTTCTCTTGCTGATGATGGAGGATATTTCCTTTGGCCATAAGTCTTCAAAGGGATCCAAATATCTGTTTGCTCCAGATCCAACAGAAATAAGGCTAGCAAAAGAGAGACCCACGATATACAGATGTAACTCTGTGATGGAGATCACCGCATCTGAAACGTTTCTCATAAAGCTTCTTTCCAATTGTGCTCCGGAGTATATTTTCTTTTCCGCCGCCGGCACTCGCGGGCTTTGGCTCCGCTTTTGCGTTTCGCACGGGAGCAGGCAGGGGCATAAACTCACGGATGATTACCAGAACACTTAAGCAGTTTCTCCAGAAGCTTCTTTCCGGTTTCATCTGAGGATATTTCCTTTTCACCATAGCCCTCATGGAGAGCTGAAATATCTTTGCCGATTCCACAAGGGCTGTGGCGAAGGCTTCTTGAGGGGAAGCTGTAACTCTGTGGATGATTTCACAGAACACAAAGAAATTTCTCAGAAGCTCTTTTTTCTTTGTTATCGAAGGATATTTCCCTTTGGCCCCAGCCTTCAAAGGGATCGAAATATCTGTTCTCAGATTCACAGGTATAAGGACCATTAAAGAGATCCACGAAATACAGATGTAACTCTGTGTATGGAAGTCTACACATCACAAAACGTTTCTTTGGAAGCTTCCCTTCCAGATTTCATCTGAGGATATTTCCTTTTCACTGTGGCCCTCTATGGGCTTCAAGCCTCACTGCGAATTCCACAAAAAACTGGCTTAAGGGCGGCTTCTTGAGGGAAAAGCTGCTTAACTCTTCAGATGATTTCACAGAACACAAGAAGTTTCTCAAAGCTTTTTCTCTTTTATCGAGGAGGATATTTCCTTTGGCCCTATAGTGCGTCATAGGGATCGAGATATGTATAGCAGATTCCACAAGTAAGGCTAGCAAAGATATCCACAAAGAAGAAATACAGATGCAACTTCTGTGAGTGGAAGTCACAGCCACCAAGCAGTTTTTCAGAAAGCTTCTTTCCAGTTTTTCTCTGAGGATATTTTCAACACTTTTTCCATAGCCCTCATGGGCTTTCAAATCACTTTTGAATTACACAAGAACAGGCTTAGCGGTGGCTACTTAGGAAAGCTGTAACTCTGTGAGATTCTACAGAAAACAAAGAAGTTTCTCAAGCTTCTTTCTCTTTGTTATGGAGGATATTTCCTTTGGACCTATAGTCTTCAAAGGTCCGAGGTATCTGTTCTCAGATTCCCACAGAAATAAGGCTAGCGAGAGATCCACGAAATACAGATGTAACTGTGTGAGTGGAAGTCACACATCTGAAGCAGTTTCTCAGAACCTTCTTTCCAGTTTTTTTCCTAAAGAGGATATTTCTTTTTTCATAGTCCCTCTATGAAACTCAAATCACTATGATTCCACTTAAGAACAGGCTTAGCGAGCGGCTGGCACTAAGGGGAAATCTGTAACTCTTTGAGTTGAATTGACAGAACACTAAGCAGTTTCTCTGAAAGCATCCTTCAGATTTCATCTGAGGATATTTCCTTTTCACCATATAGCCCTCTATAAGCTTCCAAATATCACTTACCAAAATTCCACAAGAACTGTCTTGAGGCTCCTTGAGGGGAAAGCTGTAACTCTGTGAGAGATGATTCCACAGAATTTCGAAGTTTCTCAAGCTTCTTTCTCTTTGATATCGAGGAGGATATTTCCTTTGGCCCTATAGTCTTCGAGGGATCCGAATACCATTATCAGATTCCACAGAAATAAGGCTGGTAAAAGAGATCCACGAAATAGAGATGTAACTCTGTCGCGTGTAGAGTCACACACATCACAAAAGCTTTTTTATCAAGCTTCTCTCAGTTTTTTCTCTGAGGGGTAGCAGTCCTCTATGGGCTTCAAATATCACTTTGTAGATTCCACATGAACAGCCTTAGCGGCGGCTTCTTGAGGGAAAACTCTAACTCTGTAAAGATGAATTCACAAGACTAAGCAGTTTCTCAGAAAGCTTCTTTCGATTTCATCTGAGGGTTATTTCCTTTTCACCATGGCCCTCTATGGGCTTCCAAATATCACTTTGCAAGAGTTCCACAGAGCTGTCTTTAAGTAAGGCTTCTTGAGGGGAAGGCTGTAATATTGAGATGATTTCACAGAACACAAAGAAGTTTTCTCAGAAAGCTTCTTCTCTTTGTTATCGGAGGAATATTTCCTTTGGCCTATAGTCTTCAAAGGGATCCAGAAATATCTGTTCTCAGATTCCACAGAAATAAGGCTAGGAAAGAGATCCACGAAGCCACAGATGTAACTCTGTGAGTGGAAGTCACACTTCACAAAACAGTTTCTCAAGCTTCTTTCCGAGCGTCATCTGAGGATAATTCCTTTTTCACCATAGACCTCTGAGGGCTTCCAAATATCACTGCAAATTCCCACAGAACTGTCTTAGCGAAAGGCTTCTTGAGGGAGCAGCTGTAACTCTGTGAGATGATTTCACAGAACACAAAGATGTTCTCAAGCTTCTTTCTCTTTTTATCGGAGGATATTTCTTTGGCCCTATAGTCTTCTTAGGGATCTGGGTATCTGTTCTCAGAATCCACAGAAATAAGGCTAGAAAACAGATCACGGAAATACAAGATGTAACTCTGTGGTGAAAGTCTCACATCACAAAGCAGTTTCTCAGAAAGCTTCTTTCCAGTTTTTCTCTCATGATATTTCTTTTACACCCGTAGCCCTCTAAGGGCTTCCAAATATCACTGAATTCCACAAGAACAGGCTTAGCTGGCTTCTTGAGGGGAAAGCTATCAACTCTGTGTGATGAATTCACAGAACACTAAGCAGTTTCTGAGAAACCTTCTTTACAGATTTCTTCAGAGGATATTTCCTTTTTCACCATAGCCTCATAGGTTTCCAAATATCACTTTGCAAATTCCACAAAACTGTGTCTTAGCGAGAATAGCGAAGGGGAAGCTGTAACTCTGTGAGATGATTTCACAGAACACAAAGAAGTTTCTAAGAAAGCTTCTTTCTCTTTGTTATCGGAGGATATTTCCTTTGGCCCTATAATAGTCTTCAAAGGAGTTCGAGGAATACCTGTTATCAGATTCCACAGAAATAAGGCTGGTAAAGAGATCCAGGAAATACAGATGTAACTCTGTGCGTGGAAGTCACACATCCACAAAGCTTTTTCAAGCTTCTCTCCAGTTTTCTCTGAGGGTACTATACACATGATCCTCTATGGGCTTCCAAATATCACTTTGTGAATTCCATGAACAGCCTTAGCGAGCAGCTTCTTGAGGGGAAAACTCTAACTCTGTAAGATGAATTCACAGAACACTAAAGCAGTTTCTCCAGAAGCTTCTTTCAGATTTCATCTGAGGGTTATTTCCCTTTTTCACCTTGGCCCTCTATGGGCTTCCAAATATCACTTTGCAAGTTCCACAAGAACTGTCTTTTTCGTAAGGCTTCTTGAGGGAAAGCTGTAACTCTGTAGAGATGATTTCACAGAGACACAAAAGTTTCTCCAAGCTTCTTCTCTTTGTTATCGGAGAATATTTCCTTTGGCCCTATAGTCTTCAAAGGGATCGAAATATCTGTTCTCAGATTCCACAGAAATAAGGCTAGGAAAGAGATCCACGAAATACAGATGTAACTCTGTGAGTGGAAGTCACACTTCACAAAGCAGTTTCTCCGAAAGCTTCTTTCCAGGCTTCATCTGAGGATAATTCCTTTTTCACCATAGACCTCTGAGGGCTTCCAAATATCACTTTGCAAATTCCACAAGAACTGTCTTAGCGAAAGGCTTCTTGAGGGGAACGCTGTAACTCTGTGAGATGATTTCACAGAACACAAAGATGTTTCTCAGAAAGCTTCTTTCTCTTTTTATCGGAGGATATTTCCTTTGGCCCTATAGTCTTCTTAGGGATCTGGAGTATCTGTTCTCAGAATCCACAGAAATAAGGCTAGAAAACAGATCCACGAAATACAGATGTAACTCTGTGAGTGAAAGTCACACATCACAAAGCAGTTTCTCAGAAAGCTTCTTTCCAGTTTTTCTCTGAGGATATTTTCTTTTACACCGTAGCCCTCTAAGGGCTTCCAAATATCACTTTGCGAATTCCACAAGAACAGCCTTAGCGAGCGGCTTCTTGAGGGGAAAGCTGTAACTCTGTGAGATGAATTCACAGAACACTAAGCAGTTTCTGAGAAAGCTTCTTTACAGATTTCTTCAGAGGATATTTCCTTTTTCACCATAGCCCTCTATGGGCTTCCAAATATCACTTTGCAAATTCCACAAAAACTGTCTTAGCGAAGGGCTTCTTGAAGGGGAAGCTGTAACTCTGTGAGATGATTTCACAGAACACAAAGAAGTTTCTCAGAAAGCTTCTTTCTCTTTTTTTTCGGAGGACATTTCCTTTGGCCCTATACTTTTCTCAGGGATCCGACATAGCTGTTCTCAGATTCCACAGTTATAAGGAGAGCAAACAGATCCACGAGATACAGATGTAATTCTGTGAGTCGAAGTCACACATCACAAAGCAGTTTCTCAGCAAGCTTCTTTCCAGTTTTTCTCGGAGGATATTTTCTTTCTCTCCATAGCCCTCTATGGGCTTCCAAATATCACTTTGCGAATTCCACAAGAACAGGCTTAGCGAGCGGCTTCTTGAGGGGAAAGCTGTAACTCTGTGAGATGAATTCACAGAACACAAAGTAGTTTCTCAGAAGTCTTCTCTTGTTATCGAGGTCATTTCCTTTTGGGCTTCTATAGTCTTCAAAAGGATCCGAAAAATCTGCTCAGATTCCACAGAAATAACGCTAGGAAGATCCACGAAATACAGATAACTTCGTGAGGGGAAGTCACATCACAAAGCGGCTTTCAGAAAGCTTCTTCCAGATTTCCTTTTCATCATCTGAGGATAATTCCTTTTCTACCTATAGGACCCTAAGGGCTTCCAAATATCACTTTGCAAATTCCACAAGAACTGTCTTAGCTTAAAGCTATTTTTGAAGGAACGTTTAACTCTGTGAGATGATTTCACAGAACACAAAGATGTTTGTTTTTCTCTTTTTATCGGAGGATATTTCCTTGGCCCCCTATAGACTTCTTCTTAGGGATCTGGAGTATTCAAGTTCTGTAATCCATTAGATATAAGGCCAGAAAAGCAGATCCACGAAACACAGATGTGTACTCTGTGAGTGAAAGTCACACATCACAGCTTGTGCTCTCAGAAAGCTTTTCTTCCAGTTTTTCTGAGGATGTTTCTTACACCGTAGCCCCTCACGGCTTCCAAATATCACTTTTTGCTTAATTCCACAAAACAGGCTTTAGCGAGCGGCTTCTTGAGGAAAGCTGTAACTCTGTGGAGATGATTTCACAGAACACAAAGCAGTTTCTCGAAAGCTTCTTTTCTTGTTATCGGAGGATATTTCCTTTGCACTCATATTTTAAAGGGATCCGAATAAGTTGCCTCAGATTCACAGATATAAGGATAAATCCAGATCCACGAGATAGATGTAACTTTATGGAAGTCACACTTCACAAAGCAGTTTCTGGAGAAAGTTTTTCCACTTTTCTCGGAGGATATTTCTTTCTCATATTAGCCCTTTATGGGCTTCCAAATATCATTTCTTTGCGAATTCCATGAACAGGCTTATGAGCGGCTTTTTGAGGGAAAGTTGTAACCTGTGAGATGAATTCACAGAACATCTGCCAGTTTCTCTCAGAAATGCTTTCCAGATTTCATCTGAGAATATTTCCTTTTTCACCATAAATTTCTATGGGCTTCAGCATCACTTTGCAAATTCCACAAGAACTGCCTTGAAGAAAGGCTTCTCGAGGGAAAGCTGTAACTCTGTAGATAATTTCATACAGAACACAAAGAAGTTTCTAGAAAGTTTCTTTTCTCTCTGTTATCTGAGGATACTGCTCTTGGCCCTAGTCTTCAAGGGATCTGAAAAATCTGTTCTCAGATTCCACAGAGTCAAGGCTAAAGCAAAGAGATCCACGAAAATACAGATGTAACTCTGTGAGGGAAGTCACACATCACAGCAGTTTCTTTTCAAAGCTTCTTCCAGTTTTTCTTTCCTCTCTGAGGATATTTTCTTTTTCACCATAGCCCCTATGGGCTTTCCAAATATCACTTTGCGAATCACAATGTAACAGGCTTAGCGAAGTGCTTCAGAGGGTGCTTAACCGTGAGATGAATTTGAGAAGACAAGCAGTATTTGAGAAAGGTTCTTTCCAGATTTCATCTGAGGATATTTTTCACCATAGCCCTCTATGGCTTCAAATATCACTTACAATCACAAGAACTGTCTTAACGTAAGGCTTCTGAGGGGAAAGCTGTAACTCTGTGAGATGAGCCACAGAACACAAAAGAAGGTTCTCCTTGCTTCTTCTTGTTATCGGAGAATAATGCATTGGCCCTATAGACTTCAATGGGATCCGAAATATCTGTTCTCAGATTCCACAGAAATAAGGTTAGAAAGCAGATCCACGAAATACAGATGTAACTCTGTGAGGGAGGTCACACTTCACAAAGCAGTTTCTCAGAAAGCTTCTTTTTCCAGATTTAATCTGAGGATATTTTTCAAGATAGCTTACTCCATGGGCTTCCAAATATGACTTGCAAATTACACAAGAACTGTCTTAGCTAAAGGCTTCTTGAGGGGAGCTGTAACTCTGTGAGATGATTTCACAGAACACAAACAAGTTTTCTCAGAAAAGCTTCTTTTTCTTTATTGAGGATATTTCCTTTTGGCCCCATAGTCTTCATAGATCCGGAATAGGTCTCTCAGTGATTAGACAGAAATAAGGCTTGCAAAGAGATCCACGAAATACAGATGTAACTCTGTCAGTGGAAGTCACACATCACAAAGCTTTTTCAGAAAGCTTCTTCCAGTTTTTCTCGAGGGTATTTTAGTTTGTCCCAGTCCTCTATGGACTTCCAAATATCACTCTAGAATTCCACAAGAACAGTTTTAGCTAGCTTTCTTGAGCGAAAGTTGTAACTCTGTGAGATGCACTCCACAGAACAGTAAGCAGTTTCTCTCAGAAAGCTTCTTCCAGATTTCATCTGAGGATATTTCCTTTTTCACCCCATCGCCCTTTATGGGATTCCAAATATCAGTTTGCAATTTCCACAAAAACTGTCTTAGCGAAGGGCTTTTGAGGCGAAAAGTTGTAACTCTGTGAGATGATTTTCACAGAACACAAAGAAGTTTCTCAGAAAGCTTCTTTTTCTTTTTCGGAGGACATTTCTTTTGGCCCTATACATACATTTCAAAGGGATCCGACATAGCTGTTCTCAGATTCCATGTTATATGAGCAAAACAGATCCACTGAGATACAGATGTAATTCTGTGAGTCGAAGTCACACATCACAAAGCAGTTTCTCATGTTTCTTTCCAGTTTTTCTCAGAGGATATTTTCTTTTACACCATAGCCCTCTATGGGCTTCCAAATATCACTTTGCCAATCTCCAATTATAATTGCGCTTAGTGAGCTTCTTGAGAGGAAAGTTGTAACTCTGTGAGATGAATTCACAGAACACAAAGAAGTTTCTCAGAAAGCTTTTCTCTTGTTATCGGAGAATATTTCCTCTTTGGCCCCTATAGTCTTCAAAGGATCCGAAATATCTGTTCTCACCCACATGAAATAAGGCTAGGAAAGAGATCCAAGAAATACAGATGTAACTCTGTGAAAGGAAATCACACTTCACAAAGCAGTTTCTCAGAAAGCTTTCCAGACTTCATCTGGAGGATACCTTTTTCACCATAAGCAATTTCTATAAGCTTCTAAATATCATTACTTTGCAAATTTACAAGAATTGCAGGTTCTTAGCAAAGCTTTTGAGGGGAATGACGCGAATCTCTAGAGGAGATGATTTACAGAATACAAAGATGTTTGAGAAAGCTTTTTCTTTTTAATGGGTGATATTTTGCCCTATAGTTTTCTTAGATTTGGAAAATATCGTTTCAGAATCTACAAATTGAATGAAAGGTAGAAAAACAGATCTACGAAAGGCGATGTAAATTTAGAGTAAAGTTCGCATCACTACAAAGCAAAGCTTTTCAGAAAGTTTTTCCAGTTTTTCTGAGGATATTTTTAACAATACCGTAGTCTTTCTAAGGGTTTCCAAATATCACTTTTGCTAATTACAGCAACGGCTCATTTAAAGTTTCTTGAGCGGAAAGCACCCTGTGATACCTACAGAATACAAAGAAGTTTCAGAAAGCTTTTCTTTGTTCTGGAGATATTTCTTTGCCCTATATTTTCAAATGAAATATCTGTTCAGATCCGCAGAAAGAAGGCTAGCAAAGAGATCTAATGAAATACAGATGTAATCTGTGAGTGGAAGCTCCACATCACAAAGCAGTTTCTCAGAAAGCTTTTCTTCCAGTTTTCCTCTCTGAGGATATTTTCTTTTTCATCATAGCCCCCTCTATGGGCTTCAAATATCACTTTGCTAATCTCAAGAACAGGCTTAGCGAAATGGTTTGGTGAGGGGAAGGCTGTAACTACTTGAGATGCATTCACAGAACACTAAGCAGTTTGAAAGCTTCCTTCCAGATTTCATCTCTGAGGATATTTTTCACCATAACCCTCTATAAGCTTCCAACAATACTTTGCAAATTCTAATAAGCAACTGCTTTTACTGAAAGGCTCTATATAGGGAAAGCTAACTCCGTGAGATGATTTCACGGAACACAAAGAAGTTTCTCAGAAAGCTTCTTTCTTCTTTGTTATCGGATATTACTCTTTGGCCCTATAGTCTTCAAAGGATCCAAATAAATAAGATCAGATACCAGAATAAGGCTGGTAAAGAGATCTCAATAAATACAGATATGTAACTCTGTGAGTGGAAGTCATGTCACAAAGTTTTTCTCAGAAAGTTTATTTCCAGTTTTTCTCTGAGGTACTTTTTACTTTTACACCGCAGTCCCTGCTGCTGCTGGCTTCCAAATATCACTTTGTGAATTCCACAAGAACAGGTTTAGCTAGAGTGGCTTCTTTTGACGGAAAGCTGCACTCTGTGAGATGCACCAGAATTGTTCAAGCAGTTTCTCAGAAAGTTTCTTTCCAGATTTCATCTGAGGATATTTTTCACCACAGCCCTATGGGCTTTCCAAATATCACCTTGCAAATTCCACAAGAACTGTCTTAGCAAAAGGCTTCAGGGGAAAGCTGTAACCTGTGTGAGATGATTACATTTCAGCAATACACAAAGAAGTCTCAGGAAAGCTTCTTTCTTGTTATCGGAGGATATTTCAGCCCTACAGTTTTCAAAGGATCCAAATATCTGTACTCAGATTCCACAGATATAAGGAGGAGAAAAGAGATCCACGAGACAGATGTAACTCTTGTGAGGGAAGTCACACATCACAAAGCAGTGTTTCTCAGAAAGCTTCTTTCCTTCAGTTTATCTCGGAGGATATTTTCTTTTCACCATAGCCTCTATATTTCCCAAATATCACTTTACATAATTCCACAAGAACAGGCTTTAGCGAAGCTGCTTCTTGGAAGGGAAAGCTGTAACTCTGTGAGATGATTTCACAGAACACAAAGAAGTTTCTCAGAAAGCTACTTCTTTTGTTATCGGAGAATATCTTTTGGCCCATGTTACTCAAAAGGATCCAAATACTCTGTTCTCAGATTCCACAGAAATAAGGTTAGGAAAGAGATCCAATGAAATACAGATACCTTGTGAGTAGAAGTCACATCACAAAGCAAAGTTTCAAAGTTTTTCCAGATTTCATTCTGAGGATATTTTTCACTATAGTTTGCCTATGGGTCAACAGATTCTTGTACCCACAAGAACTGTCTTAGCGAAAGGCTTCTTGAGGGGAAAGCTGTAACTCTGTGAGATGATGTCACAGAACACAAAGAAGTTTCTCAGAATGCTTCTTTCTCTTTTTTATCGGAGGATATTTCCTTTGGCCGTATAGTCTTCATAGGGATCCGGAATATCAGTTCTTAGATTAGACAGAAATAAGGCTAGCAAAGAGATCCACGAAATACAGTTGTAACTCTGTCAGTGGAAGTCACACATCACAAAGCTTTTTCTCAGAAAGCTTCTTTCCAGTTTTTCTCTGAGGGTACTTTATTTTACACTGCAGTCCTCTATGGGCTTCCAAATATCACTTTGTGAATTCCACAACAACAGCCTTAGCGAGCGGCTTCTTGAGAGGAATGCTGTAACTCTGTGAGATGAATTCACAGAACAGTAAGCAGTTTCTCAGAAAGCTTCTTTCCAGATTTCATCTGAGGATATTTCCTTTTTCACCATAGCCCTTTATGGGATTCCAAATATCACTTTGCAAATTCCACAAAAACTGTCTTAGCGAAGGTCTTCTTGAGGAGAAAGCTGTAACTCTGTGAGTTGATTTCACAGAACATAAAGAATTTTCTCAGAAAGCTTCTTTCTCTTTTTTTTCGGAGGACATTTCCTTTGGCCCTATAGTTTTCAAAGGGATCCGAAATAGCTGTTCCCAGATTCCACAGTTATAAAGATAGCAAAGAGATCCACGAGATACAGATGTAACTCTGTGAGTCCAAGTCACACATCACAAAGCAGTTTCTCAGCAAGTTTCTTTCCAGTTTTTCTCGGAGGATATTTTCTTTCTCTCCATAGCCCTCTATGGGCTTCCAAATGTCACTTTGCCAATTCCACAAGAACAGGCTTAGCGAGCGGCTTCTTGAGGGGAAAGCTGTAACTCTGTGAGATGATTTCACAGAACACAAAGAAGTTTCTCAGAAAGCTTCTTCTCTTTGTTATCGGGGAATATTTCCTTTGGCCCTATAGTCTTCATAGGGATCCGGAATATCAGTTCTCAGATTCCACAGAAATAAGGCTAGCAAAGGGATACACGAAATACAGATGTAACTCTGTGAGTGGAAGACACACATCACAAAGCAATTTCTCAGAAAGCTTCTTAGCAGCTCTTTTCTGAGGTATTTTCTTTCACTACAGCCCTCTGTGGGCTTCCAAATATCACTTTTGCTAATCTTGACAAGAATAGGCTTAGCGAAATGGCTTGAAGGGAAACTCTGTAACTCTTGAGAGATGAATTAATAGAACACTAAGCAGTTCCTCAGGAAGCTTCCTTCCAGATTTCCCATCTTGAGTATACTTTTCACAATAGATCTCTCTATGGACTTCCAAAATATCACTTTGAAAAAATTTGCCAGGATTTGTCTACGAAAGGCTTCTGAGGGGAAAGCTGCAACACTGTGAGATGATTCCACAGGAACACAAAGCCATTTCTGAGAAAGGTTCTTTCTTCCTTGTTCTCGGAGGATATTTCCTATCTCTATAGTCTCTAAAGGGATCCAAAATATCTGTTCCTTAGATTCCATAGAAATAAGGCTAGGAAAGAGGATCCACGAAATAGAGAGATGTAACTCCGTGAGTGAAGTCACACATCACAAAGCAGTTTCTAGAAAACTTCTTCCCAGATTTCTACCTGAGGATTGCTCTTTTTTCTACCACAGCCCTCTATGGGCTTCCAAATATCACTTTGCAAATTCCACAAGAACTGTTCCTATAGCGAAAGGCTTCCTTTGAGGGGAAAGCTGTTACTCTGTGAGATGATGTCATAGAACACAAGCAAAGAAGTTCCTCAAGCAAAGCCTCTACCTCTCTTTATCGGAGGGCTATTTCCTGGCCCTATAGTAATCAGAGGGATCCAATTATCTGTCTACAGATTCCACAGAAATAAGGCTAGGAAAGAGATCCACAAAATGAGATGATGTAACTCCCTCAGGAGTGAAGCTCACATCATAAAGCAGTTTCTTAGAAAGCTTCTTCAGCTCTTTTCTCAGAGGATATTTCTTTTCACCGTAGCCTCTATGGGCTTCCAAATATCACTTTGCTAATCTCCATGAACAGGCTTAGCGAAATGGCTTCTTGAGGGAAAGGTGTAACTCTGTGAGATGAATTAACAGAAATACTCAAGAAGTTTCTCAGAAAGGTTCTCTTTCCAGATTCTACATGTGAGGAGATTTCTCTTCACTATAGCCCTATGGCCTCTCAAATATCACTATGTAATTCCACAAGAACTGCCACTCAAAAGGCTTCGTGAGGGGGAAAGCTGTACCCCTGTGAGATGATTCTACAGAACACAAAGAAGTTTAACAGGAGTTTTCCCCTGTGCTATCTTGAGGATATTTCTGGCTTATAGTCTCAGAGTTATCCAAATATCTGTTCTAGATTCCAGAAATAAGGCCAGTAAAGAAATCCACGAAATGCAGATATATAACGCTGTGAGTGGAAGTCACCCATCGCTAAAAGCAGTTTCTCAGGAAAGCTTCTTAATTAATGGCTCTTCTCAAGGATATTTCTTTTCACCATAGCTCCCCGCTTCTGTCTTCTAAATATCACTTTGCTAATTCCACAAGAAATAGGTTTAGTGGAGCTGCCTCTTGAGGAACGCTGTAACTCTGTGCGATGAATCTACAGAACACTAAGCAGCTCTCAGAAAGCTTCTTCCTAGGGGATTTCATCTGAGGATATTTCCTTTTTCACCATAGCCTCTATATTTAAATATCACTTCTAAGCACCTACAAGAACTGCTGCCGTGCTTAAGGGCCTAAGGGGAAAGCTGCACTCCCTGTGGGAGATGATTTCACAGGAATACAAAGCAGTTTCTAGAAAGCTTCTTTCTTTCTTATCGGAGGATATTTCTTGGCTCCTATAGTCTCTAAAGGAATCCGGAAATATCTGTTCCAGATGCCATAGAAAATAAGGAAAAGAGATACACGAACATAGGATAAATCTATGTGGAGGGAAGTTAAGCACATCACAAAGCAGTTTCTCAGAAAGCTTCTTTCCAGTTTTTCTCGAGGATATTTTTCTTTTCACTCATAACTCCTCTATGCTTCGGTAAAATATCACTTTGCTTAATTCTACAAGAACAATTTTACAGCCGCTTTGAATGGAAAAGCTGTAACCTGTGAAGAACGCTAGAATACCAAGCAGCTCTCAAAAGCTCTTTCAAGATTTCCATCTGAGGATATTTCTTTGTCACCATAGCCCACTAAGGGCTTCAACATGACTTTGAAAATTCCATGAACTGTCTTAAAGAAAGGCCCTTAAGGGGAAAAGCTGTAACGCTGTGAGATGATTTCACAGAACACAGCAGTTTCTCTCACAAAGCTCTTTTCTCTCTTGTTCCTTTGAGGATATTTCTTTGGCCCTATAGTCTCAAGGGATGCTAAATGTAACTGACCCATGAAAATGGGGCTAGCAAAGAGATCTTACGAAAATACAGATGCACTCTGTGAGATGAGTTAAGCAATATTGTAACTGAACGTAGCTACAACAACTTCTTTCTCTTTGATGTCGGAGGATATTTCCTTTTGCCCTATAGTCTTCAAAGGGATCCAAATATACATTCTCCAGATTCCACAGAAATAAAACATGAAGATCCACGAAATACAGATGTAGCTTTCGGTGAATTGGAATTCACACATCACAAAGCAGTTTCTCAAGCTTCTTTCACCTTTTCTGGGAGGATATTTTTCTTTTCACTTGCAGCTCTCTGGGCTTCCAAATATCACTTTACCGTCCACAAGAACAGGCTTAGGCGGCTTCTTGAGGAAAGAGTGTAACTCTGTGAGATGGGTATTCACAGAACACTAAAGTTTCTCACAAACTGCTTTCCAAATTTCATCTGAGGATATTTAGACTTTTATAGCCCTCTAGGGCTTCCAATATCACTTTGCAAATTACACAGATCTGTGCTGCGAAAGGGCTTCCTGATGGGAGAGCTGCTATCCTGTGAGATGATTTCAGAGAGGAGTACAAAGAAGTTTCTCAAGCTTCTTTCTCTTTTTTAATGGGAGGATATTTCCTTTGGCCTATAATAGTCTTAAAGGGATCAGATATCTGTTCTCCAATTCCACAGAAATAAAGGCTGTAAAGAGATCCACGAAATACAGATGAAGTGTATGATGAATTCACAGAACCTTCTTCTGTTTCTCAAGAAGCTTCTTTCCAGATTTCATCTGAGAATATTTCCTTTTCACCATAGCCATTATGGGCTTCCAAATATCACTTTGCCAATACCACAAGTACTGTCTTAGCCAGGAAGCTACAGGGGAAACCTGTAACTCTGTGGACCCGATTCCACAGAACACAAAGAAGTTTCTAAAGAAAGCTTATTTCTCTTTGTTATCGGAGGATGTTTCTTTGGCCCTATGGTCTTCAAAGGGATCGAAATATCTCTTCTCAGAATCCCACAGATATAAAGGCTAGAAAAGATATCATGAAATATAGATGTAACTCTGTGAGATGAGATTAATATAGAACACTAAGCAGTTTCTTCGAAAGCTTCTTTCCAGATTTCATCTGAGGATATTTCCTTTTCACCATAGCCCTCTTTGGGCTTCCAAATATCACTTTGCCAATTCCACAGAACTGTCTTAGCGAAGGCTTCTTGAGGCCTGGCAACTCTGTGAGATGAATTCACAGAACACTAAGCAGTTCTCAGAGCAGCTTCTTTCCAGAAATCATCCTAGGATATTTCCTTTTAAACTTGCCCTCTATGGGCCTCAAATATCCTTGTAATTCACTAGAACTCTCTCTTAACGAAGGCTTCTTAGCCCGAGAGCTATGTAACTCTCTGAGGTGATTTCACAGAACACAAAAAGTTTCTCAAGCTTCTTTCTCTTTGTGATCGGAGGATATTTCCTTTGGCCCTATGGTCTTCAGCGGGATCGAAATATCTCTTCTCAGATTGCACAGATATAAGGCTAGCAAAGAGATCCACGAAATACAGATGCTTAACTTTCCTGTGAGATGAATTAAAAAGAAAACTAAGCAGTGTCTCAGAAAGCTTCTTTCCAGATTTCATCTGAGGATATTTCCTTTTTCACCATAGCCATCTGTGGGCTTCCTAATATCCTTTGCCAATTCCATAAGAACTGTCTTAGCGAACACTGACTTCTTGAGAGCTGTAACTCTGTGAGACAAATTCACAGAACATAGGCAGTTTCTCCAAGCTTCTTTCCAGATTTCATCTGGGGTGTTTCCTTTGTCATCATAGCCCTCCTATGGGCTTCCAAATATCAGTTGCCAATTCCACAAGACTGTCTTAGCCAAAGGCTTCAGGAGGAAAGCTGTAACTCGGTGAGATGATTTCACAGAACACAAAGAAGTTTCTCAGAAAGCTTTCCTCTTTGTTGCTCGAGATATTTCCTTGGGCCCTATAGTCTTCAAAGGGATCCGAAATATCTCTTCTCAGATTCCACAGAAATAAGGCTAGCAAAGAGATCCACAGTAGATGTAACTCTGGGAGATGAATTAACAGAACACTAACTTGGCCAGTTTTCTCAGAAGCTTCCTTCCATTTTCATCTAGGGATATTTTTCTTTTTCACCATAGCTCCCTATGGGCTACAAATATCACTTTGCCAATTCCACAAGAACTGTCTTAGCGAAAGGCTTCTTGAGGGAAAGCTGTAACTCTGTGAGATGATTTCACAGAACACAAAGAAGTTTCTCAGAAAGCTTCTTTCTCTTTGTTAACAGAGCATATTTCCTGTGGCCCTAGGGTCTTCAAAGGGATCCGAAATATCTCTTCTCAGATTCCACATATATTAGGCTAGCAAAGAGATCCACGAAATACATATGTAACTCTGTGAGATGAATTAACGGAACACTAAGCAGTTTCTCAGAAAGCTTCTTTCCAGATTTCATATAAGGATACTTCCTTTTTCACCATAGCCCTCTATGGGCTTCTAAATATCACTTTGCCAATTCCACAATAACTGTCTTAGCGAAAGGCTTCTTGAGGGGAAAGGTGTAGCTTGGTGAGATGATTTCCTAGAACAGAAACAAGTTTCTCAGAAAGCTTCTTTCTCTTTGTTATCGGAAGATATTTCGTTTGGCCCTAAAGTCCTCAAAGGGATCCGAAATATCCGTTATCAGATTCCACAGATATAAGGATAGCAAAGAGATCCACGAAATACACATGTAACTCTGTGAGTGGAAGTCACACATCACAAAGCAGTTTCTCAGAAAACTTGTTTCCACTTTTTCTCGGAGGATATTTTCTTTTTCACCATAGCCCTCTATGGGCTTCCAAATACCACTTTGCGAATTCCACAAGAACAGGCTTAGCGAGAGGCTTCTTGAGGGGAAAGCTGTAACTCTGTGAGATGAATTCACAGAAAACTAAGCAGTTTCTCGAAAATCTTCTTTCCAGATTTCATAAGAGGATATTTCCTTTTTCACCGTAGCCCTCTATGGGCTTCCAAATATCACTTTGCAAATTCCACAAGAACTGTCTTAGCAAAAGGATTCTTGAGGGGAAATCTGTAACTTTGTGAGATGATATCACAGAAAACAAAGAAGTGTCTCAGAAAGCTTCTTTCTCTTTGTTATTGGAGTATATTCCCTTTAGCAGTATAGTCTTCAAAGGGATCCGAAATATCTGTTCTCAGATTCCACAGAAATAAGGCTGGCAAAGAAATCCACGAAATACAGATGTAACTCTGTGAGTGGAAGTCACACATGAAAAAGCAGTTTCTCTGAAAGCTTCTTCCCAGTTTTTCTCGGAGGACATTTTCTTTTTAACCATAGCCCTCTATGGGCTTCCATATATCACTTTGCGAAATCCACAAGAACAGGCTTCCCGAGCGGGTTCTTGAAGGGAAAGCTGTAACACTGTGAGATGAATTAACAGAACACTAAGCAGTTTCTCAAAAAGCTTCTTTCCAGATTTCATCTGAGGATATTTCCTTTTTCACCATAGCCCTGTATGGGCTTCCAAATATCACTTTGCAAATTCCACAACAACTGTCTTAGCGAAAGACTTCTTCAGGGGAAAGCTATAACTCTGTGAGATGTTTTCACAGAACAAAAAGAAGTTTCTCAGAAAGCAACTTTCTCTTTGTTATCGGAGGATATTTCCTTTGGCCCTGCAGCCTTCAAAGGGATCCGAAATATCTGTTCTCAGATTCCACAGATATCAGGACAGCCAAGAGATCCACGAAAAACAGATGTAACTCTGTGCCTGGAAGTCACACATCACAAAGCAGTTTCTCGAAACTTTGCAGGAGGATATTTTTGCTTTCTCATCGAAGCCCTTCCCTCTATGGCTTCAAAATATCACTGCAGAAATCCCACGAACAGTTTTAGCCTTGGCTTCCTGAAAGCTGTAACTCTGTGAGAAGAATTCACAGAACACTAAGCGTTTCTCAGAAGCTTCTTTCCAGATTTCATCTGACGGTATTTCCTTTTTCACAATAGCCCTCTGTGTGCTTCCAAATATCACTTTGCAAATTACACAAGAACTATCTTAGGGAAAGGCTTCTTGATGGGAGAACTGTAACTCTGAGAGGTAATTTCACAGAACACAAAGAAGTTTCTCAGAAAGCTTCTTTTCTCTTTGTTATCCGAGGACATTTTCCTTGGGCCCTATAGTCTTCAAAGGGATCCGAAATATCATTACATGATCCACAAGAAATGACCAGCAAAGAAGTCCACGATACAGATGTAACTCTGAGTGGAAGTCACACACACATCACAAAGAAGTCTCTCAAGCTTCTTTTGCTTTTCTCGGAGGATATTTTCTTTCACCGTAGCCCTCACGGGCTTCCAAATATCACTTGCAAATTCCACAAAACAGAAGCATCGGCGGCTCCTTGAGGGAAAGATGTAACTCTGTGTGATGAATTCAGAAACACCTAAGCATTTTTCTCAAAAAGCTTCTTTCCAAGATTTCATCTGGGATGTTTCCTTTTCACCATAACAATCCACGGACTTCCAAATATCCTTTGCAAATTCCTCAAAGAACTGTCTTGGCGAAAGGCTTCTTGAGGGGAAAGCTGTAACTCTGTGAGATGATTTCACAGAACACGAAGAAGTTTCTCAAGCTTCTTCTTTCTCTTTGTTATCGGTGGAGATTTCCTTTGGACCTATAGTCTTCAAAGGGATCGAAATATCTATTCCCAGATTCCACACAGATATAAGAAGAGCAAAGATCACGAAATACAGATGTAACTCTGTGAGTGGAAGTCACAAATCGAAAAGTAGTTTCTCCAAGCTGCTTTCCACTTTCGGAGGATATTTTCTTTCTCACCATAGCCTCTATGGGCTTCAAAATCACTACGAATTCCACAAGAACACGCTGCAGCTGACTGCTTGAGGGGAAGGTGTAACTCTGTGAGATGAATTCTCAGAACACTAAAAGCAGTTTCCCCAGAAAGTTTCTTTCAAGATTTAGATCTGGGGATGTTTCCTTTTTCACCATAGCCCTCAATGGAGGCTTCCAAATATCCATGCATTCCTCCAAGAACTGTCTTGAAGGCTTCTTGCTTGAGGGGAAACTGAAATTCCTGTGAGATGATTTCCTGAATACAAGAAGAAGTTTCTCCAGAAAGCTTCTTTCTCTTTGTTATCGGGAGGATCTTTCCTTTGGCCTGGAGTCTTCAAAGGGATCGAAATATGCATTCTCAGATTCCACAGATATAAGGATAGCAAACAGTTCAGAAATACAGATGTAACTCTGTGAGTGGAAGTCACACATCACAAAGCGGTTTATGAAGCGTAACCACTTTCTGGGAGGATATTTTCTTTCTCACCATAGCCCTCTATGGGCTTCCAAATATCACTTGCCAATTTCAGAAGAACAGGCTTAGCAGGCGGCTTCTTGAGAAGCTTCCTTGTCTAATGAGATGATTTCACAGAACACTAAGCAGTTTTATAAACTTCTGTACAGATTTGCCCTGAGGATGTTCCTTTTCACCATAACCCCGTCTAGGGCTTCCAAATATCCTTTGCCAATTCCACAGAACTGTCTTAGCGAAAGGCTTCTTGAGGGGCTTCTGTAACTCTGTGAGATGATTTCACAAGAACACAAAGTTTCTCGAAGCATCTTTCTCTTTGTTATCGGGAGGATATTTCCAACGGCCTATAGTCTTCAAAGGGATCAAATATCTGTTCTCAGTTTCCACAGAAATAAAGGCTAGCAAAGATCCACGAAATACAGATGTAACCTGTGAGATGAATTAACAGAACACTAAGCAGTTTCTCCAGCTTCTTTCAGATTTCATCTGAGGATATTTCCTTTTCACGATAGCCCTCTATTTGCTTCCAAATATCACTTAATTCCACAGAACTGTCTTGAAAAGGATTCTTGAGGGGAAAGCTGTAACTCTGTCCAGATGATTTCACAGAACACAAAGAAGTTTCTCAGAAAGCTTCTTTCTATTTGTTATCGGAGGATATTTCCATTGTCCTATAGTCTTCAAAGGGATCCGATATCTGTTCTCAGGTCCACAGAAATAAAAAGGCTACTTGAGAGAGATCCAAGAAATGCAAGGTAACTCTGTGAGATGAAAAAACAGAACACTAAGCAGTTTTATAAAGCTTCTTTCCAGATTTCATGAATATTTCCTTTTCACCACAGCCTCCAAGGGTTTACCATGTCACTTTGCCAATTCCACAGAACTGTCTTAGCGAAAGGCTTCTTGAGGGGAAGCTGTAACTCTGTGAGATGATTACATAGAACACACAAAGAAGTTTCTCAGAAAGCTTCTTTCTCTTTGTTATTGGAGGATATTTCCTTTGGCCTGTAGTCTTCAAAGGGATCCAGAAATATCTGTTCTCAGTTTCAATGAAATAAGGCTAGTAAACAGATCCACGAAATACAGATGGTAAGTCTGTGAGTTGAATTAACAGAACACTAAGCAGTTTTCAGAAAGATTCTTTCCAGATTTCATCTGAGGATACTTCCTTTTCACCATGGCCTCTATGGGCTTCCAAATATCCACGCCAATTCCACAACAACTGTCTTAGCGAAAGGCTTCTTGAGGGAAGCTGTAACTCTGTGAGATGATTTCACGGGAACACAAAGTTTCTCAGAAAGCTTCTGTCTCTTTGTTATCGGGGATATTAACATGGGCCCTATAGTCTTCAAAGGGATCGAAATATCTCTTCCTCCAGATTCCACAGAAATAAAAGGCTGCATAAAAGAGATCACCGAAGCTAGATGTAATTCTATGATGAATTAGCAAGTATAAACAGTTTTATAGAAATCTTCTTTCCAAATTTCATCTGAGGATATTTCCTTTTCACCCATAACCCTCATGAGCTTCAAATATCGCGTGCAGGGCATGCTTGGTGAAGGCTTTGCTAGAAAACTGTAACTCTGTGGGATGATTTCCCAACCCCATAGAAGTTCTCAAGCTTCTTTCTCTTTTGTTATCGGAGGATGCACCATTTCATAGTCTTCACCCAGGGATCCAGAAATATCTGTTCTCAGAATACAGAAAGAATCAACAAGGAGATCCAGAAATACAGATGTAAGTTTGTGAGTGGAAGTCCTATCACAAAACAGTTTCTCAGAAAGATTCTTTTAGTTTTTCTCAGGGGATATTTTTCTTTTTACCGTAGCCTTCTATGGGCTTCCAAATATCACTTCTTGAGATTCCACAAGAACAGGCTTAGCGAGTGGCTTCTTGAGAGGAGAAAGCTGTAATTCTGTGAGATGAATTCTGGGAACACTAAGCCGGTTCTCCGGAGAAAGTTCTTACCAGATTTCATCTGAGGATATTTCATACTCACCATGCCCTTCCTATGGGCTTCCAAATATCACTTCTTAAATTCCTTAAGAACTGTCTTGTGAAAGGCTTCTTGACGGGAAACTATGGCTGTGTGAGATGATTTCACAGAACACAAAGAGAGGTTTCTCAAGCTTCCTTCTCTTTGTTATGGAGGATATTTTTCTTTGACCTATAGTCTTCCTGAGGGATCCGAAATATCTGTTCTCAGGAAATCCCATATATAAGGATAGCAAAGAGATCCAAAGAAGCTACAGATGTAACTCTGTGAGTGGAAGTCACACATCACAAAGCAGTTTCGCTGAAACTGCTTTCCACTTTTCTTGGAGGATTATTTTTCTTTCTCTCCAGGCCTCTATGGGCTTCCAAATATCACTTTGAATTCCACAAAGAACAGGCTTAGCGGCGGCTTCTTGAGGGAAAACTCTAACTCTGAGATGAATTCACAGAACACTAAGCTATTTCTCCAAGCTTCTTTCCCAGATTTCATCTGAGGATATTTCCTTTTTTCACCATAGCCCTCTATGAGCTTCCAAATATCCTTTGCAATTCCACAGAACTTTGTCTTAAGCGAAAGGCTTCTTGAGGGGAAAGGTGTAACTCGGTGAGATGATTTCACAGAACACAAAGAAGTTTCTCAGAAGATTCTTTCTCTTTGTTATCGAGATATTTGCTTTGTGAAATTCTCAAAGGGATCGAAATATCTGTTCTCATATTTAGATATAAGGATTACAAAGATCCATAAATACACATGTAACTCTGTGAGTGGAAGTACCACATCACAAACGTTTCAAACTTGTTTCCACTTTTTCTCGGGAGGATATTTTTAGCACCTTGGCCTCTGTAAGGCTTCCAAATACACTTTCTGAATTCCACAAGAAGAACAGGCTTAGCGGTAGCAGGGGAAAGCTGTAACTCCAAGATGAATTCACAGAACACTAAGCAGTTTCTCTGAAAGCTTCTTTCAGATTTCATCTGAGATGACTCTTTTCACCATAACCCTCTAAGGGCATCAAATATCACTTGCCAATTCCACAAGAACTGTCTTAGCGAAAGGCTTCTTGAGGGGAAGCTGTAACTCCTGTGAGATCATTTCACAGAACACAGAAAAGATTACATAAAGCTTCTTTCTCTTTGTTATGAGGATATTTCACGCTTTAGCCCTACAGCCTTCAAAGGGATCGAAATATCTATTCTCGAATTCCACGAAATAAGTCCCACAGCAAAGAGATCCCTCAGAAATACAAGATGTAACTCTGTGAGATGAGTTAACAGAACACTAAGCAGTTTCTCAAGCTTCTTTCCAGATTTCATCTGAGGGATATTTCCTTTTTCACCATAGCCCTCCATGGGTTTCCAAATATCCTTTTGCCAATTCTGAGAACTGTCTTAGCGAAAGGCGAGGCTTTAGCAACTCTGTGAGATGATTACATAGAACTTTCAAAGAAGTTTCTCAGAGAAAGCTGCTTTCTCTTTGTTATTGGAGGATATTTCCTTTGGCCTGTAGTCTTCAAGGGATCCGAAATATCTGTTCTCAGTTTCCAATGAAATAAGGCTAGTAAACAGATCCACAGAAATACAGATGTAAGTCTGTGAGAGTTGAATTAACAGACACTAAGCAGTTTTTCAGAAAGATTGCTTTCCAGATTTCATCTGAGGATGCTTCCTTTTTCACCATAGCCACTCTGTAGGCTTCCAAATATCACTTTGCCAATTCCACCAAAACTGTCTTAGCGAAAGCTGTGAGGGAAGCTGTAACTCTGTGAGATGATTTCACAGAACACAAAGAAGTTTCAAGCTTCTGTCTCTTTGTTATCAGAGGATATTTCCATGGACCCTATAGTCTTCAAAGGGATCGAAATATCTCTTCCTCAGATTCCACAGAAATAAGGCTACTTAAAGAGATCCACGAAATACAGATGTAATTCCTATGAGATGAATTGTAAGAACACTAAGCAGTTTCTCTCAAATCTTCTTTCCAAATTTCATCTGAGGATATTTCCTTTCACCATAGCCCCTCTATGGGCTTCCAAATATCCTTTGCCAATTCCACAAGAACTGTCTTGGCAGAAAGGCTTCTTGAGGGGGAAAGCTGTAACTCTGTGGGGATGATTTCACAGAACACATAGAAGTTTCTCAAGCTTCTTTCTCTTTGTTATCGGAGGATATTTCCTTTGGCCCTATAGTCTTCATAGGGATCGAAATATCTGTTCTCAGATTCCACAGAAAAAGTCTAGCAAGGGAGATCCTGAAATACAGATGTAAGTTTGTGAGTGGAAGTCACATATCACAAAGCAGTTTTCTCAAGCTTCTTTCAGTTTTTCTCGGGGATATTTTTCTTTTTGCAGTAGCCTTCTATGGGCTTCAAAATATCACTTTAGAATTCCCACAAGAACAGGTAGGTGGCTTCTTGAGAGGAAAAGCTGTAATTCTGTGAGATGAATTCACAGAACACTAAACCCGGTTCACCGGAAAGTTTCTTACAGTTTCATCTGAGGATATTCCTTTTCCACCATACCCCTCTATGGGCTTCCAAATATCACTTTGTAAATTCCACAAGAACTTCGAGAAATGTGAGCTGTGACGGAAAACTGTGGCTGTGTGAGCTGATTTCACAGAACACAAAGGAGTTTCTCAGAAAGCTTCCTTCTCTTTGTTATCGGAGGATATTTCCTTTTGACCTATAGTCTTCTAGAGGATCCGAAATATCTGTTCTCCAGAATCCACATATAAGGATAGCAAAAGAGATCCAAGAAATACAGATGTAACTCTGTGAGTGGAAGTCACACATCACAAAGCAGTTTTAGCTGAAAGCTTCTTTCCACTTTTTCTTGGAGGATATTTTCTTTCTCTCCAGAGCCCTCTATGGGCTTCCAGAAATATCACTGCGAATTCCCACAGAACAGGCTTAGGCGGCTTCTTGAGAAACTGGAACTCTGTGAGATGAATTCTGCGGGCACTAAGCTATTTCTCAAGCTTCTTTCAGATTTCATCTGAGGATATTTCCTTTTTCACCATAGCCCTCTATGAGCTTCAAATATCACTTTGCAAGTCCCACAAGAACTGTCTTAGCCCGAAAGGCTTCTTGAGGGAAAGGTGTAACTCGGTGAGATGATTTCACAGAACACAAAGTTTCTCAGAAAGATTCTTTCTCTTTGTTATCCCGGAGGATATTTGCTTTGTACGAAAGTCCTCAAAGGGATCAAAATATCTGTTCTCATATTCCACAGATATAAGGATTACAAAGAGATCCATAAGAAATACATGTAACTCTGTTAGTGGAAGTACCACATCACAAAGAAGTTTTCTCAGAAAACTTGTTCCACTTTTTTCGGAGGATATTTTTCTTTTCACCATAGCCCTCTATGGAAAGCAAACTCCTTCACAGAATTCCCACAAGAACAGGCTTGGCGAGGGCTTCTTGAGGGGGAAAGCTGTAACTCAAGGGGTGAATTCACAGAACACTAAGCGGTTTCTCTGGCTTCTTTCCAGATTTCATCGAGGATATTTCCTTTTTCCTGCAACCCTCTAAGGGCATCAAATATCCTTTGCCAATTCCCACAGAACTGTCTTGGCGAAAGGCTTCTTGAGGGGAAGCTGTAACTCTGTGAGATCATTTCACAGAACACAAAAGAAGTTTCTCCAGCTTCTTTCTCTTTGTTATGAGAGGATATTTCCTTTGGCTTCCCCAGCCTTCAAAGGGATCAAAACATCTGTTCTCAGATCCCACAGATATAATGATAGCGAAGAGATCCACGAAATATAGATGTTACTCTGTGAGTGGAAGTAAAACATCACAAATCAGTTTCTCAAAGCTTTTTTTCCACTTTTTCTCCGGAGATGGTTTCTTTTCACCATAGCCCACTCTATGGGCCTCCAATTATCACTTTGGGAATTGCCAAGAACAGGCTATGAAAAGCAGCTTCTTGAGGGGAAAGCTAACTCTGTGAGATATGAATACACAGAACACTAAGCAGTTTCTCAGAAAGCTTCTTTCCTCTATGGGCTTCCAAATATCACTTTGCAAATTCCACAAGAACTGTCTTGGCGAAAGACTTCTTGAGGGGAAAGCTGTAACTCTGTGAGATTATTTCACAGAACAGAAAGAAGTTTCTCAGAAAGCTTCTTTCTCTTTGTTATCGGAGGATATTTCCTTTGGCCCTAGAGTCTTCAAAGGGATCTGAAATATTTTTTCTCAGATTCCACAGAAATAAGGCTAGCAAAGAGATCCACGAAATACAGATGTAACTCTGTGATTGGAAGTCACACATCACAGAGCAGTTTCTCAGAAAGTTTCTTTACAGTTTTTCTCAGAGGATATTTTCTTTTTCACCATAGCCCTCTATGGGTTTCCAAATATCAGATTGCGAATTCAACAAGAATAGCCTTAGTGATCGGCTTCTTGAGAGGAAAGCTGTAGTTCTGTGAGATGAATTCACATAACACTAAGCAGTTTCTCAGAAAGCTTCTTTCCAGATTTCATTTGAGGTTATTTCCTTTTTTGCTATAGCCCTCTACGAGCTTCCAAATGTCACTTTGCAAGTTCCACAAGAACTCTCTTAGCGAAAGGCTTCTTGAGGTGAGATCTGTAACTCTGTGAGTTGATTTCACAGAACAGAAAGAAGTTTCTCAGAAAGCTTCTTTCTCTTTTTTTCGGAGAATATTTCCTTTGGGCTTACAGTCTTCAAAGGGATCCGAAACATCTGTTCTCAGATTCAACAGTTAAGGCTAGCAAAGAGATCCACGAATATGCTGCAACCTGCAGGAGCGGGAAGTCACACACGCTGTGCCTCAAGCTTCTTTCCAGTTTTCTCGGGATATCTTTTCTTTTTCAACATAGCCCTCATACTCTAAATATCACTTCTGCCACCCACAAGAACTCCATTTAAAGGCTTCTTGAGGGAAACTGTAACTCTGTGAGATGATTTCACAGAACACAAAGAAGCTTCCCAGAAAGCTTCTTTTGATATCCGAGGATATTTCCTTTGACCCTGTAGTTCAAAGGATCCCAAATATCTGTTCTCAGATTCCACAGAATAAGTCTAGCAAAGAGATCCACGAAATACAGATGTAACCTCAGAGATGAGTTAACAGAACACTAAGCAGTTTCTCAGGAAAGTTTTCCAGATTTCATCTGAGATATTTTTACCATAGCCGCCTATGTATCAACATCACTTTGCCAATCTCCACAAGAACTGTCTTAGCGAAAGGCTTCTTGAGGGGAAAGTTGTAACTCTGTGATGATTTTACAGAACAAAAGCAGCTCTCTGAGAAAGCTTCTTCTCCTGGCATCGGAGGATATTTCCCTTGGCCCTATAGTCTCTGGCAAAGGGATCCCAAATATCGGGTTCTCAGATTCCACAGAAACAAGGGCTAGCAAAGATCCACGAAATACAGATGTAACTCTGTGAGATGAATTCACAGAACACTCCAGGTTCTCAGAAAGCTTCGCTCAATTTTCATCCATCCATATTTCCTTTTTCCACCATAGCCCCTATGGGCTTCCCCCAAATATCACTTTGGCACCCCACAAGAACTGTCTTTAGCGAAAGGCTTGAGTTGAAAGCTGTAACTCTGTGAGATGATTTCAGAGAACACAAAGAAGTTTTCAGAGCTTCTTTCTCTTTGTTATCGGAGGATATTTCTTTGTCCCTAGTTCTAAAGGGATCCAAATATCTGTTCTCAGATTCCACAGAAATAAGGCTAGCAAAGATATCCAAAATACAGATGTAACTCTGTGAAATGAATTAACAGAACACTAAGCAGTTTCTCAGAAAGCTTCTTCCAGATTTCTTCTGAGGATATTTTCACCGTAGCCGCCTATGGGCTTCCAAATATCACTTTGCCAATTCCAAAAAACTGTCTTAGCAAAGGCTTCTTTGAGGGGAAAGTCGTAACTCAGGAGATGATTTCTCAGAACACAAAGAAGTTTTCAGAAGCTTCTTTCTTTGTTATGGGAGGATATTTCCTTTGGCCCTCATAGTCTTCAAAGGGATTCAGTTATCTGTTCTCAGATTCCACTGAAATAAGGCTAGCAAAGAGATCCACGAATACAGATGTAACACTGTGAGATGAATTAACAGGACCACTAAGCAGTTTCTCAGAAAGCTTCTTCCGATTTCATCTGAGGATTTCCTTTTTCACCGAGTCTCTATGGGCTTCCAAATACTTTGCCAATCTCCACAAGAACTGTCTTGAATAAAGGCATCTTGAGGGGAAAGCTGTAACTCTGTGAGATGATTTCACAGAACACAAGGAAGTTAATCAGAAACCTTCTTTCTTTGTTATTGAGGATATTTCCTTTCATCCTATAGTCTTCAAAGGATCCTAACATCTGGTCCAGATTCCACAGAAGCAAGGCTAGTAAACACATCCAGGCAATACAGATGTAACTCTGTGAGATCAATTAACAAAACGCTAAGCAGTTTCTAAGAAAGCTTCTTTCCAGATTTCATCTGAGAATATTTTTCACCATAGCCCTATAAGGGCTTCTTGAAATATCACTTTACAATTCCACAAGAACTGTCTTAGTGAAAGGCTTCTTTGAGGGGAAATCTGTAACTCCGTGATGATTTTACAGAACACAAAGAAGTTTCTCAGAAAGCTTCTTTTTCTTTTGTTATCGGAGGATATTTTTGGCTCCTAGAGTCTTTGGATCCAATATCTTTTCTTTAGACTTATAGAAGGCCAGCAAATGAGGTCCACTCAAATACGGATGCAACTCTGTGAGATGAATTAACAGAACACCAAGGAAGTTTCTCAGAAAGCTTCTTTGCAGATTTCACCTGAGGATATATGTACTTTTCACCTTAGCCCTTTTATGGAGCTTCAAATATCACTTTTGATAATTCCACAAGAACTGTCTTAGCCGAAAGGCTTCTTGAGGGGAAAGCTGTAACTCTGTGAGATGATTTCATGAACACAAGCAGCTTAATCAGGAAGGCTTCTTTTCTTTGTTATGGGGAGGATACCCTTGGCCCTATAGTCTTCAAAGGATCCGGAAATATCTGGATTCCAGATTCCACAGAAATAAGGATAGCAAAGAGTTCCACGAAATACGGTGATGTAACTCTGTGAGTTGAAAAAGAGAACATTCAAGCAGTTGCTCAGGAAAGCCTTCCAGAATTCATCTGGAGGATATTTCCTTTCACCACAGCCCACTATGGGATCGCAAATATCACTTGCTAATTCCACAAGAACATTCTTAGCTAAAAGGCTTTGAGGAGTAGAAAGCTGTAACTCTGTGAGATGATATCACAGAACACAAAGAAGTTTTCTCAGAGCTTCTTTCTCTTTGTTATCTTAGGATAAGCTTCCTTTGGCCCTAGAATCTTCCAAGGGATCCTAAATATCTGTTCCTTGTGATCTACAGAAATAAGCATAGCAAAGAGATCCACGAAATACAGATGTAACTCTGTGGGATGAATTAACAGAACACTAAGCAGTTTCTCAGAAAGCTTCTTTCCAGATTTCATGTGAGGATATTTACTTTTCTACATTAGTCAGTTTCCACGGCTTCCAAATATCACTTTTACAATTCCACAAGAACTGTCTTAGCTTAACGGCTTGAGGGGAAAGCTGTAACTCTGTGATGATTTCATTGTGAACACAAAGAAGTTTCTCAGAAAGCTTTTTCTTTCTTATCGGAGGATATTTTCGCATCTATACTCTTCAAAGGGATCCTCGGAATATCTGTTCTCAGATCTACAGAAATCAGGGCTAGGCAAAGAGATCCACGAAATACAGATGTAACTCTGTGAGATGAATTAACAGAACACTAAGCAGCTTCAGAGCTTCTTTCCAGATTTCATCTGAGGATAGTTCGCTTTTTCACCATAGCCCTCTATGGGCTTCCAAATATCACTTCTGCGAATTCCACAAGAACTGTCTTACGAAGGCTTCTTGAGGGGAAAGCTGTAACTCTGTGAGATGATTTACAGAACAAAAGAAGTTTCAGGAAGCTTCTTTCTATTTGTTATCGAATGATATTTCCTTTGGCCCTATAGTCTTCTTAAAGGATCCTAAATATCTGTTCTCAGGATGTACATAAATAAGGTTGCTAAATAGATCCACAAAATAATAGATGTAACTTTGTGAAACGATTTAACAGAACACTAAGCAGTTTCTCCGAAGCTTCTTTCCAGATTTCATCTGAGGATATTTCTTTTTTCACAATAGCTCCCCATGTGGGCTTCCAAATACTACAATTCCACAAGAACTGTCTTAGCTAAAAGGGTCTTGACGGAAAGCTGTAACCTGTGGGATGATTTCACAGAACACAAAGAAAGCCTTCAGAGCTTTTCTTTGTTATCGGAGGATATTTCCTGGGCCCTATAGTCTTCAAAGGGATCCAAATATCTGTTCTCAGATTCCACAGAAATAAGTATACCAAAGAGGTCCACCAAATACAGATGTAACTCTGTGAGATGAACAACAGAACATCAAGCAGTTTCTCAGAAAGCTTTAAAGATTCTATCTGAGGATATTTTCACCTTTAGCCGCCACCGGTTTCAAATATCACTTTTGCCACCCCACAAGAACTGTCTTTAGCTTAAAGGCTTCTGGGAGCTGCAAATTTGTGGGAGTTGATTTTCACAGAACACAGTTAGTTTCAGAAAGTTTTTCTTTTTTATCGGAGGATATTTCTTGGTCTCTATAGCTAAATGTATCTAGTGAGACGGTTCTCCGGATTCTATTAGAAATAAGAAAAGAGATCCAAGCAATACAGATGTAACTCATGAGATGAATTAACAGAACACTCGCCGCTTCTCAGAGCTTCTTTTCCGATTTCATCTGAGGATATTTCCTTTTTCACCATATTCCCCTATGGGCTTCCAACATCCCATTGCCAATTCCACAAGAACTGTCTTAGCTAAATGCCTCTTGAGGGGAAAGCTGTAAATCCGTGAGATGATTTCACAGAACAACAAGTTCTCACAAAGCTTCTTTCTATTTGTTATCGGATATTTCCTTTGGCCCTATAGTCTTCAAAGGATCCCAATATCTGTTCTCAGATCTTACAGAAATAAGGCTAAAGATATCCAAAATACATGTAACTCCTGTGAAAATGAATTAACAGGAACACTGCCAGTTTCTCAGAAAGCTTTTCCCTAGATTTCCTTCTTGGAGGATATTTCCTTTTCACTGTGAGCTCGCTCATGGGCCTCAAACATCACTTCCCTGGCCAATTCCCAAGAAAACTGTCTTTAGCGAAAGGCTTCTTGAGGGGAAAGCTGTAACCTTGTGAGATGATTTTCAGAACACAAAGAAGTTTTTCAGAAGCTTCTTTCTCTTTTGTTATAGATATATTTCCTTTGGTCTTATAGTCTTCTAAAGGGATCTGAAATATCTGTTCTTTAGATTCCACTGAAATAAGGCTAGTAAAGAGATCCACTTAAATACAGATGTAACACTGTGACATTGAATTAACAGACCACTTCCGGGCAGTTTCTGAAAGCTTCTTTCCGGATTTCATCTGAGGATATTTCTTTTCACCGTAGCCCCTGCTTTCCCAAATATCACTACACCCCACAAGAACTGTCTTAGCGAAAGGCATCTTGAGGGGAAAGCTGTAACTCTGTGAGATGATTTCACAGAACACAAAGAAGTTAATCAGAAACCTTCTTTCTCTTTGTTATCGGAGGATATTTCCTTTGATCCTATAGTCTTAAAAGGGATCCGAAATATCTGGTCTCAGATTCCACAGAAGTAAGGCTAGCAAAGACATCCAGGAAATACAGATGTAACTCTGTGAGATCAATTAACAGAACGCTAAGCAGTTTCTAAGAAAGCTTCTTTCCAGATTTCATCTGAGAATATTTCCTTTTTCACCATAGCCCTATAAGGGCTTCGAAATATCACTTTGCCAATTCCACAAGAACTGTCTTAGTGAAAGGCTTCTTGAGGGGAAATCTGTAACTCCGTGAGATGATTTTACAGAACACAAAGAAGTTTCTCAGAAAGCTTCTTTCTCTTTGTTATCGGAGGATATTTCCTTTGGCCCTAGAGTCTTCAAAGGGATCCGAAATATCTCTTCTCAGATTCCATAGAAATAAGGCTAGCAATGAGGTCCACGAAATACAGATGTAACTCTGTGAGATGAATTAACAGAACACTAAGCAGTTTCTCAGAAAGCTTCTTTGCAGATTTCACCTGAGGATATATCCTTTTTCACCGTAGCCCTCTATGAGCTTTCAAATATCACTTTGATAATTCCACAAGAACTGTCTTAGCGAAAGGCTTCTTGAGGGGAAAGCTGTAACTCTGTGAGATGATTTCACAGAACACAAAGAAGTTAATCAGAAGGCTTCTTTCTCTTTGTTATGGGAGGATAATTCCTTTGGCCCTATAGTCTTCAAAGGGATCCGAAATATCTGGTCTCAGATTCCACAGAAATAAGGCTAGCAAAGAGATCCACGAAATACAGATGTAACTCTGTGAGTTGAAAAAAGAGAACACTAAGCAGTTGCTCAGAAAGCTTCTTTCCAGAATTCATCTGAGGATATTTCCTTTTTCACCATAGCCCACTATGGGATTGCAAATATCACTTTGCGAATTCCACAAGAAC
>NW_022166029.1:0-1514 GCF_008728515.1 Papio anubis | reverse complement strand
AAAAAAAAAAAAAAATTAGCAGTGGGCTGGTGGCATGCACCTGCAGTCCCAGCTACTTGGGAAGCTGAGGTGGGAGGATCTCTTGAGCCCAGAGCTTCGATGTTGTTGTAAGTTATAATGGCACCACTGTACTCCAGCCTGGGCAACAGAGCAAGACCTGTTATGAAAGAAAACAAAAGAAGGAAAGGGGAAGGAAAAGGAAAAGAAGGAAAAAAGGGAAGGGAAGGGAAGGGGAAGGGAGAGGTGGGGAGGGGAGGGGAATGGGGAAGGGAGGGGAGGGGAAGGGAAGAAAACATTCTCATGTGGATTTTCTTAGGTGGTTTGTTGCAGGAGATAATAATGTTATTAACTAACATTTGTGGAATAATTATCATACACCAAATATCTTCTGATGTATTTTTATTACTTTAATTTTTTTAAAAATTGATACATCATAGTATCAATTTTGGAGAGTACATGTGATTATGTAATACATTCAAATAATTTGTGAAGATTCAATCAGCATAATTAAGATATTCATCACCTTAAGTATTTGTCCTTTTTCTGCTAAAAATTCAAGTTATTCTCTTCTGGCTGTTTTTAAATCACAATGGATTATTGAAAAACTATAACCGCCCTACTCCTCTAATGTATTTTTAAATAATTATTTAATCTTCAACACTACCAAATGAAGGAGGCACGACTATTATTCCCCTTTTAATGAAGGTGGAAAACTGAAGCACAGAGAAGTTAAGTAACTTTTTTAAGCTAGTAGAGTTCAGTACACAGCCAATCATTCTAGCCTCCATCTATGTGAAAAGGGAAAAACAGCCAGTTTAAATTCATTTCTGTTATTCCTATTCCAAGTGCATATTAAGTGGCATGTTGTAGTTATTAAAAATCTCCCTGACTTTAATGGAAATACTGCAAAGTTTCATAGATAAGCTATGTAGGACATGAGGATCCAAATGGAAGGAAACATTTTGTCATAAATATAAAGGTTTGGTGGGGTTTTTTTGAGGGGCAGAGGGTTGTTTTAGTTACAGCAGCAAAAGCATTGTTCACATGAGTTCAGGCCTCTCTGGGTGTTATTCACATCAGCTATCAAGTACTTTTCTTTTTTAGGTGCTTCTGGTGGATGGGAAAGGTGTGCCCATCCCCAATAAACTCATCTTCATCTCTGCGAGTGAAGCCAATTATTTCTCCAATGCAACCACCAATGAACAGGGTCTTGCACAGTTTTCAATCAATACTACCCATATCTTGGCTAATAAACTTTTTGTCCAGGTAAGTACAGAAAGACAAACCTCTGAGGACAAGAAGAAACGTTAGGAACAGAGATATATTCGGAAGAAACATACAGATTGCATTTAAGAGTGAGAAATAAGAAGATATCTAACTTTGAGGTTATAAATTTGAGGATAATAGAATTTCATGAAAAAAATATACAGGCATTAGAAAAGGCACTACAGAAGTGCCTGATAATTTTGTCAGTAACATCATTATCTGTAACATTTTATATATTATGAAAAAAA
>NW_022166028.1:0-1514 GCF_008728515.1 Papio anubis | reverse complement strand
CAAGGCAAGGTACGAGGCAAGGCAAGGAAATGCACAAGGCAAGGGAATGCAAGGCACAAGGCAAGGCAAGCCAAGGCAAGGCAAAGTCAACTTAAGGCAAGGCAAGGCACAATATAAGGCAAGGCAAAAGGCAAAGCAAGACAAGATATGGCAAGGCAAGGCACAGGGCAAGGCAAGTTACAAGGCATGACACAAGACAAGGCAAGTCAAGGTACAAGGCAAGGGAAGGGACAAGGCAAGGCAATGCAAGGTACAAGGCAAAGCAAGACAAGGTAAGGCACAAGGTAAGGGACACCAAGGCACAAGCAAGGCACAAGGCAAGACAAGGCACAAGCCAAGGGAAGGCAAGTAACAAAGCAAGGCAAACCAACGCACAAGTCAAGGCAAGGCAAGGCATAAGCAAGGCAAGGCAAAGCACAAAACAAGGCATGGCAAGGCAAAGCAAGGCAAGGCATAAGGCAAGGCAAGTCACAAGGCAAGGCAAAGCAAGGCACAAGGCAAGGCAAAAGGCAAGGCAATGCTAGGCACAAGGCAAAGCAAAGCAAGGCAAAGTAAGGCACAAGGCAAGGCAAAACACAAGGCAAGGCAAGGCGCGAGGCAGAGCAAGGCAAGGCAAGGCAAGGCACAAGCCAAAACAGGGCAAGGCACAAGGCATGGTAAATCAAGGCACAAGGCGAGACAATGCAAAGCACAAGGCAAGGCAAGGCAAGGCACAAGGCAAGGCAAGGCACAAGGCAAGGCAAAGCCAGGCAAGGAACAAGGCAAGGCAAGGCACAAGGCAAGGCAAAGCACAAGGCAAGGCAAAGCACAAGGCAAGGCAAAGCCAGGCAAGGCACAAGGCAAGGCAAGTGAAGGGAAGGCAAGGCAAGTCAAGGCACCAGGCAATGCAAGGTGAGGCAACGCAAGGCAAAGCACGAAGCAAGGCAAAGCACGAAGCAAGGCAAGGCAAGGCACGAAGCAAGGCAAAGCAAGGCACAAAGCAAGGCAAGTGAAGGCAAAAGGCAAGGCAAGGCAACATGCAAGGCAAGATAAGGCAAGGCAAGGCAACATGCAAGGCAAGGCAAGATAAGGCAAGGCAAGGCACAAGGGAACGGCAAGGCAAAGCGAAAAAGCAAGGTAAGGCAAGGCACAAGGGAATGGCAAGGCGAAGTATAAAAGCAAGGCAAGGCACAAGGCAAGACAAGGCAAGGCAAAAAGCAAAGCACAGCCATGCAAGGCCCAATTAAAGGCAAACGAAAGCAAGGCACAAGGCAAGGCAAGGCACAAGCAAGGCAAGGCAAGGCACAAGGCAAGGCAAGGCACAAGGCAAGGCAACACAAGGCACAAGGCAAGGCAAGGCAAGGCACAGGCAAAGCACGGGCAAGGCACAAGACAATGCAAGGTGAGACAGGCAAGGCAAGAAAAGCAAGGCAAGGCAAGGCACAAGGCAAGGCAAGTTACAAGGCAAAGCAAGGCAAGGCAAAGCACAAGACAAGGGAAGGTAAGTAACAACGCAAGACAAATTAACACACAAG
>NW_022166027.1:0-1514 GCF_008728515.1 Papio anubis | reverse complement strand
CTTGATCCTCAATAAATCTCCTTTTAGATGCCACCTGCAGCAATTCCCATGGCTTCCATTAGCCTTATGGTCAGCTCTGCCAAGATCTGTATTCTTGGGAAAGACAGAATCCTTCTGAATCGCATTGTCTTCCTCTTCAAATGGAAATAATTTTGCTCGCACAAATCATAATTAGCATGTTTGCGGGAAGTTCAACTGTGAAACTCAGCATAAATGAAAAGCAATGTACCACTGTTGCTTATGTGAAAACTCTTATAAAACTGTCAGACACCATGCACCATCTAAATACAGCAGTGTTAGGTATGAGCCTATCAGTGATTAGTGGAGGTACGCGGTGGAGAGGGTGTCTCCGAGCTGTGGGTCTCCTGGCTGTGGGGAAGCTGACTCGGCGGCCATGCCAGAAGCTAGAGCCAAAGGATCTCCGTGTGTCCTCTCAACTCCACCGGCCCCACTTTGGAATTTTTTCCGATTCTCTCTGG
This sequence comes from Papio anubis, assembly GCF_008728515.1. Lineage (NCBI taxonomy): Eukaryota > Metazoa > Chordata > Mammalia > Primates > Cercopithecidae > Papio > Papio anubis. Next base: position 1,035 of record NW_022166027.1, on the reverse strand, counting down.
TTTCCATTTGCTTCCTCCCTCTATCCCCCTGGCATGTCCAATTTCACCACCAAGTTTCTGAGTTTTGCTCATTTGGTTTACTGTCTCCAGAATATCCCTGCTTCTTTTACCTTTCAAAGAATTCAACCTTGAACTCTGCTCACTCCTGCCCATCACCAACCTGAACTCTGAGTTGCTGAGAAGGGAAAGCACCCTCATAAGGAAACTCCTTCTTTCCTTACATCATTAGACTTGAGGAGAGACAGCATCTCCATCTCCACACTGCTCTGGCCAAGTTGTGCCTCAGTCAATTACACAACTGTGTCTTAGTAGCCTTGGTAGGGCCCAAATCAGGATATTGTCTGGGAAGATTCACTTTGTACTGAGTCCAGCATAATCTCACTGCATCTAAGACAGAAAATTCTAGACACACCCCTCGACATCTTCGTTATTGATCCCAGTATGTGACCTATTTACCACGTGCTCAAATCTCTACCTCCTGCTGATTCTCAGATCAGATCATAACCCAGATTTACTATGGCCCAAAGTCTTGGATTTGACATGCCCGCACACTGACTGGAGAGAAGCATCTTCATTTTCACAGGAACAAGCCTTAGATAAGACTTTCCTCCTCTCTTGGGGGCTCCAGGATACTGAAAAGTTCATACTCTGACATCTGATCAGGGGCCATGTCATTCTGGTTCACGCTGTCAACCCCAAGCAGGTGGGTCAGTTTGCTTCACCCTGAGTGCAGTTTGCCAGGGCAACCATGAGGCTGCATGAAGAGAACCTATGACAGAATGCACATGAGACAGACAAATGTCTTCACATTGAAGAAGGGGAGGAGTGTGCCATTGGTTTTCCATCCTCCAGATGCACTGAGTAAGTTCCTACATAACCTGTGTCCCTCCTTCTTTGCAGCATTTCCCATCCTTAAGCCTTGGTAGGAAGGAGAGCCATCTAGAAGCCCAGAATTCTATGGAATGTGAGTCTCCCTTCTCCTTATCCGTTAGTGTTGGAATTCTTGTTCCCAGAGTCTTGGATTTGACATGCCCG
>NW_022166026.1:0-1515 GCF_008728515.1 Papio anubis | reverse complement strand
CCGTCTACTTTAATGGGACATATTCCTGCAAGGGCCACTTTGTTTACAGTCCTAGATTTAAAGGACACATTTTTCTGTCTCTGGCTTGCACCAGTCAGTCAGTCTATTTTTGCTTTTCAATGGGGTGAATCACAGTACACGTGGACAAGACTCCCACAAGGATTTAAAAACTCTCCTGCAATCTTTGAAGAGGCACTGGCCTCAGACCTTAAAGCATACACCCCACCGAATAGTGACTGTGTCTTGCTCCAGTACATTGATGATCTTCTTCTAGCAGCCCAACCCGAGAAGACTGCTTCCAATGAAACCAAGGCCTCCTACACCTGCTATGGAAGGGAGGATATAAAGTGTCAGGGAAAAAGGCTCAAATCTGCCTAAAAGTGACCAGTATTTAGGCTTCTATATATGCCAAAGGAAAAGATGGCTCGGTAACAAATGGCAGCAGGCTATTTTTGTGATTTCTATTGCAATCACCCAGTGACAAGAGAGTCCCTAGGGGCAGCAGGGTTCTGCCGCATCTGGATCCCAAATTTCTTGCTCATGGTTAAGCCATTATATGAAGCCAAAAACAGGGAAAAAATGAGCCCTTCCTCTGGAAGGCCGACCAGGAAAAGGCCTTTAAGGAAATCAAAGAAGTCTTGACTCAGGCCCCAGCTTTAGGACTGCCAGATCTAACTAAGCTTTTTTTTTTTTATATGTCCATGAGCAAAAGGGAATGGCCACAAGAGTTCTAACTCAAGCCATAGGGTCATGACATCATCCAGTGGCACACTTATCCAGGCAATTGAATTCTGTGGCACTTGGATGGCCTCCTTGTTTTAAGGTACTAGCTGTCCCTGCTTTGCTGGCACAGGAAACTAATAAACTGACTTTAGGACCGCAACTGACAATCCAGGTACCACATTGAGTTATAACTTTGACCCACCAAAGGGGGCACCATTGGTTATCAAATCCAAGAATAACTCAATAAAAAGGGCTCTCATGTGAAAATCCCTTCCAGGGACCCCAATCTACATTCCAAATAAAAGGGCTTGGTTTGCCCAGAAAAATGGGAATTACTTTGAAGGAGGATGGTGGAAATTCTTCAATGGGAGGCTAGCCATACTTGAAATGTTGGCCCCCAGATTTGTAAAACAGTTCCACCAAGGAACTCACAAGTACTCACTAGAGACGTGATTAGGGCATCATTTCTATGTGCTGTGGCTCACCGCTATTACTTGAGCCATTTGTAAACAGTGTTTAACTTGTGCTCAGAACAACTCCCGAAAAGGGCCCACACAGCCCCCGGGAATTCAGGAAACAGGAGCCGTGCCCTGGGAAAACCTGCATATGGACTTCACCAAATTGCCCCGAGCAGGGGCATATCGGTACATTTTGGTGCTTGTCTGTACGTTTTCAGGATGGCTCAAGGCCTTCCCCACCCAGACAGAGAAGGCATGAGAGGTGACCAAGGTGTTGTTAAGAGATGTTATTCCCAGATTTGAACTGCCCCCAACTTTGGGGTCAGATAATGGA
>NW_022166025.1:0-1515 GCF_008728515.1 Papio anubis | reverse complement strand
CCAGGAGAATTGCAGAAGTGCTCAGATTTCAGAACTGTTTCAGAGACTGGGTGAAGGACATGTAATGCAGAGGCACAATGAAAACACCATATGACTTAGCAGTGAATAATATTTGCAGAGTCATAATCATGTAAATATTACTGATTTAATGAAGAAGTGTGCTACTATTGGAAGAAACAGAGGGAGGAACATAAGATCATGGTGTAGCAAGAAAGGTATGCTTTCACCTGCTGTGATAAAAAGTCAGTAGACAGTGCTGGCAATTAACTTAGCTATTCTATTTTTGTTATTTCATTAAAAATAAGATTCAATATTTAAGGCAGATCTCTTTGTTTTTTGTTTTTTTGTTTTGTTTTGTTTTGTTTTGAGGCAGAGTTTCGCTCTGTTGCCCAGGCTGGAGTGCAATGGCGCGATCTCGGCTCACTGCAACCTCTGCCTGCCGGGTTCAAGTGATTCTCCTACCTCAGCCTCCTGAGTAGCTGAGATTCCAGGCATGCGCCACAGCGCCCGGCTAATTTTCTATTTTTAGTAGAGACAGAATTCCACTATGTTGGTCAGGGTTGTCTTGAACTCCTGACCTCAGATGATCTGCTCACCTGGGCCTCCTAAAGTGCTGGGATTACAGGCGTGAGCCACCACGTCCAGCCTTAAGGCAGATTTTTTACCACAACCAGACTATTGAAATTCAATTTAAATGTCAGAAATCCTTAAAAGGTGGACACAGTAAGCTAAAAATTTTTCTGGATAAATTACTTAGGAAAATAGAAGAAATTTAGAAAATCCACAAAAAGAGCTCCATGCTACCACCACTGGGTACATATTGTAATTTAAAAAAATCAAGAGAGACATGCTTTTATGTCAAACTATCAATTTCTCAACTAGCTGTTTACTAACATGGTTTGTACAGTTGCTTCTTCTCATTTCTACAACTAAGAAAAAAAACTTTTTTTTGATCTCTACCACAAATACAAAAATTAGCCAGGTGTTGTGGCACCTGCCTATAGTCTCAACTACTTGGGAGGCTAAGGCAGGAGAATCGCTTGAATCTAGGAGGTGGAGGTTGTAGTGAGCAGATATCAGGCCATTGCACTCCAGCCTGGGCAACAGAGCGAGGCTCCATTAAAAAAAAAAAAAAGAAAAAAGAAAAAAGAATGTGGTACCTTCCCCCTTCCCCTCCCTCCTTCCTCTTTCACCATGTGGAACCACCTGCTTCCCTTTTGCCTTCTATCATGATTGTAAGCTTGCTGCGGCCCTCACCAGAAGCAGATGTTGAAGCCATGTTTGTACAGCCCCAAGATCTATGAGTCAATTAAACCTCTTTTTGTTATAAATTACCCAGCCTTAGGTATCTCTTTACAGTAATGTAAAAAATGAACACAAGTTCTAACCAGAAATAACTGATTCAAGTTGGGCAAAGTCTACTCAAACTATAAAAACAAAGGTTACAACCTCTCATGTTTTACTGTGTTGCATTACTTCACATATTATTATAGAACCCTCACTTGTATTCTTGCT
>NW_022166024.1:0-1515 GCF_008728515.1 Papio anubis | reverse complement strand
CTTTGGAACTCCTGAATTACTATAGGCAAAAGGAAGTTAGCAAAGATGACTTAACTGTGAACATGAAACACTTTTTATGAAAATATCACTCAGAGGGATGAGCCAAAAGTCCAGAATATAGTCAAGAGTCATGGAGAAGTATTCCCAGGTAATAGGATTGAGCCTTGGTCAAGGGAATGGAAACATGTCTCTACATATATTTCAGAATTGCTATGGACCATGACAGTTTTGCACCTCTTTTGAATAGAAATGTCTATTGCAGATATCCTATATTTATCTTATGACTATATGTTGTGGTTGGTGGGGATGTGATGATTAATTTTATGTGTGAATTTGACTGGGCTGTGGGCTTTCCAGATATTTGATCAAGCATTATTATGAGTGTTTCTGTGAGGGTGTTATTTGATAAATATAACATTTAAATTGATTGAGTAAAGAAGGCTGACCTCCTGCATGTGGGTGGGCTTTACCAAGTCAGTTGAAGGGTGAATAGAGCAATAAGTTGACTATTCCCAGAATAAGAGGAAATTCCTTCTGCCTGAATGTCCTTGAGTTGGGACATCTTTTATGTTTGTTTGTTTTTATGCCTTTAGACTTGAATTAAAATATTGGCTCTACCTAAGTCTGAAATCTGCTGGCGTTTTATGTGCATATAGACCTGATTTAGAGGACTTACACTTTCAGCCAAAGCCTGATGCTACAATGAGAAAAGACTCGTCAGGGGTCCTGGCAGAGGCTTAATGTATTTTGTTTTTATTATTTTTGTGATTTCAATAGTTTTTGGGGAACAGTGGTGTTTGGTTACATGGATAAGTTCTTTAGGTGTGATTTCTGAGATTTTGGTGCACCCATTACCCAAGCAGTGTACACTTCACCCAATGGGTAGTCTTTTATACCTCATGCCCTCCCACCCTTCTCCCCAAGTCCCCAGAGTCCATTATGTCATTCTTATGCCTTTGCATCCTCATAGTTTAGATCCCACTTACAAGTGAGAACATATAATGTTGGATGTTTGGATTTCCATTTCTGAGTTACTTCACTTAGAATAATGGTCTCTAATTCCATCCAGATTGCTGAGAATGTCATTGTTTCATTCCTTGTTATTGCTGAGTAGTATTCTAGGGTGTGTGTGTGTGTGTGTGTGTGTGTGTGTATTTTTTCTTTAATTTTTAATTTTATTGTTTTTTTGAAGGGGTTGACACATAGGTTTGGTCATAAGCACTCTATTTATTCTGTCACTTCAGGCAGCTTCATCCACACAACGGCTTCTATTACACTGAATTCACACAAACTTACATATCTAGCCCAAAGCCTGAGATAGAGAGGGCCTATCTTAAAGATAGATGTTGAAGGCTTTTATCTAAAAGAGTAGAAAGTAAATTGATAAAAATAAAACCCATAAGGTTTTATAAGAAATTGTATCAGCTTGAACTATAAGACAGAGAGGCAGTACAAAATTAAGAGAGGTCTTTGGAACTCCTGAATTACTATAGGCAAAAGGAAGTTAGCAAAGAT
>NW_022166023.1:0-1516 GCF_008728515.1 Papio anubis | reverse complement strand
TGCTTCTTAGGTCAAGAACAAGGCAAGAATGTCTATTCTAATCACTTCGATACAATATTGTACTGGTGGTCTTTTCCAAAGAAATAAGTGAACAGATAGGAAGAAAGAAGAAAAAGTTGTGTTTGTTTGATTGTTTGGAGATGATGATTGTGTATGTAAAAGACTGAATGGAACCTATAAAAAAACTAAAACTACTCAATGAGTTTAGCAAAGATGCAAGATACATGGTCAATATGCAAAAATGACATGAATTTCTATATATTAGCAAGAAACAAAAATTAAACTAAAATAATACCATCTGCAATAAAGCCTAAAATATTAAATACTTTGGAACAAATGTAACAGCAAATGTGTAAGACTTTTGAAAATCATTAAGAATTCCTGCAATAAATCAGTTTTAGAAAACTTACCTTATAAATATTTTAAGAAATTAGATTTCATTGAGAGGAAATAAAACAATTTTGAACATAAGTAGCAAAATGATTCATCTCATGTAATAACCTTGGTCAGTTGCTAAAGTATGCTTAGAACTTTCTGTTAAGAAGGATGGACCTGGCCTCAATGAGAGAGTGCTGTCAGAAACTAGCACTGTTATATCTATTATAAACAGAGGACAAGGCTCCAGGGTAGAAACACATGTAGTTTCTAATGACATGGCTAATTCAGTACTATCTGATACTGATTCTCCAAAATGATCTATTGTGGTAAGCAGAATAATGGTCTCCAAACATGTCCATGTCCTAATTCCTAGAACCTGTGAATGTATTTTGTTAAATATTCATGTAATATTCATGGCAAGGGGGAATTCAGGCTGAGGACAGAATTAAGGTTGTTTATCAGCTTACCTTAAAATAAGAAGATTATCCTGGATTATCCATTTTGGCCCAGTGTAATCACAACGGTTCATGAATGTGGAAGAGAGAAGCAGAAGAGTCAGGGTCAGAGTGATGGGATGTGAGAAAGATTTGGCAGACCATTGCTGACTTTGAAGATGGGTGAGGTCATGAGCAAAGGAATGCAGTGGATTCTTAAACCTGGCAAAAGCAAGAACACAGATTCTACCTGATACGGCTCGGCTGTGTTTCTACAGAAATCTCATCTTGAATTGTGGTTTATTTAATCCCCACGTGTCATGGGAGGGACCCGATGGGAGGTAATTGAATCATAGGGACAGTTACCCCCATGCTACTGTTCTCATGATAATAAGTGAGTTATCATGAAACCTGATGATTTTATAAGGAAAGCGCTTTCCACTCTTTTGCTTGGTATTTTCTCCTTCCTGCTGCCATGTAAAGAAGGATGTGTTTGCTTCCCCTTTAGCCATGATTGTAAGTTTCCTGAGGCCTCCCAGCTATGCTGAACTGTGAGTCAGTTAAACCTCTTTCCTTTATAAATTACCCAGTCTTGGATTAAGAAAATGTGGCACATATACACCATGGAATACTATGCAGCCATATAAAAGGATGAGTTTGTGTCCTTTGTAGGGACATGGATGCAGCTGGAAACCATCATTCTC
>NW_022166022.1:0-1516 GCF_008728515.1 Papio anubis | reverse complement strand
CTCCAGCAAGAGTCTAGAGCTGCCTTCTGAAGGGCCTTGCTCACCCCGACCAGCCACTGTGACCAGAGAACGTAGCATGCTTGATGCCCAGGCCTGGAGGCTATGTTCTGCCCTGGAGCCATGAGTGGGGTCAGCCCCACTCACATCACCAGACCAAGAATGGAGCCAGGTGGTTTCTCCAAGAGGCAACTACCTGGAGAGGCTGAGATGAATTCTATTATAGTTAATAAGAGAGGATACTGCATGTATTAGTTTGCTATTGCTGCTGTAACAAATTACCACAAACTTAGTGACTTCAAACAACACAAATGTATCATTTTACAGTTCTGGAGTTCCAAAGTACAAAACCAGTGTCAGTGGGCTAAAATCAGGGTGTCAGCAAGGCTGCTTCCCCTCCAGAGGCTGTGGGGAAAAGGTCTGTTTCCTAGTCTTTTTCTAGCTTCTGGAGGTCCGTCACTTGCATCACTTGGCTCATGGCCCCATCCTTCATCTTCAAAGCCATCGTATAGCCTCTCTCTTCCTCTCTCCCTTCTTCTCTTCTCCTCTTCTTCTCCTCTCTTCCCCTCTCTCTCTTTCCCCCCTCCACCCCTCCTCCTGCTTCCCTTTTACAAGGATACTTGTAATTACATCAGGTCTACCCGGATAATGCAGGATAATCTCTCCATTTCAAAATCCTTAATTGGGTCACATCTGCAGTCTCTTCTGCCATTCAAGGTAACATAATCACAGGTTCCATGGATTAGGACAGGAATATATTTGGGAGGTCATTTCGTGGATAGGAAAGAACAGATATTCTTTGCAGAATCTGCTCCTGCCCATAGATTACAAGAGACAATAAAGATCTGATGCTAGCAACAAATAATGTGAAGGAAGAAGTTTACTAGAGTCAAGTGTGAAGATGTAAATTCAAGCCCAAACTCCACCATTAACCAGCCCTCTTTGACTCAGTGTTTTTGTCTGTATAATGGACATGTCTACCTCAGTCTCTGAGTTATCATGACCAAAAGTTCATGAAAGCACATTTACAAATGCAAACTATCATTTCTGGAATGAAAATCATGGAATGAAATTGGGGGATATGAAATTTCACTCACCTTTGCAGTCATTCACACCAACTCTAGGCGATGAGGCCTCTTTTTCCCCAGTAAGGAAGGCTCCATCTAGAGCAAAAAGGTCATTCATCAGATTTGGATATTAAAGTAGCATGATGCTGTGCACTGTGCCTCATACCTGTAAACCCAGCACTTTGGGAGGCCAAGGCAGGTGGATCAACTGAGGTCGAGTTCGAGACCAGCTTGGCCAACATAGTGAAACCCTGTCTCTACTAAAAATACAAAAAAAAAAAAAAAATTTAGCTGGGCATGGTGGTGCACACCTATGATCCCAGCTACTTGGGAGGCTGAGGCAGGAGAATTGCCTGAACCCTGGAGGCAGAGGTTGTGGTGAACTGAGATGGTGCCACTGCACTCCAACCTGAGTGACAGAGCAAGACTCTGTCTCAGAAAAAAAAAAAAAA
>NW_022166021.1:0-1516 GCF_008728515.1 Papio anubis | reverse complement strand
AAAAAAAAAAAAAAGAAGGAAAACTATCAAACTCGATCAACTGGAAGAAAGAGTATCAGTGATTGAAGATCAAATGAATGAAATGAAGCGAGAAGAGAACTTTAGAGAAAAGATAGTAAAAAGAAATGAACAAAGCCTCCAAGAACTATGGAATTATGTGAAAAGACCAAATCTACGTCTGATTGGTGTGTCTGAAAGTGACGGGCAGAATGGAACCAAGTTGGAAAACACATTGCAGGATATTATCCAAGAGAACTTCCCAACCTAGCAAGGCAGGCCAACATTCAAATTCAGGAAATACAGACAATGCCACAAAGATACTCCTCGAGAAGAGCAACTCCAAGACACATAATGGTCAGATTCACCAAAGTTGAAATGAAGGAAAAAATGTTAAGGGCAGCCACAGAGAATGGTCGGGTTACCCACAAAGTGAAGCCCATCAGACTAACAGCAGATCTCTCAGCAGAAACTCTATAAGCCAGAAGAGACTGGGGGCCATATTCAACATTCTTAAAGAAAAGAATTTTCAACCCAGAATTTCATATTCAGCCAAACTAAGTTTCGTAAGTGAAGGAGAAATAAAATCCTTTACAGACAAGCAAATGCTGAGAGATTTTGTCACCACCAGGCCGGCCCTACAAGAGATCCTCAAGGAAGCACTAAACATGGAAAGTAACAATTGGTAACAGCCATTACAAAAACATGCCAAAATGCAGAGACCATCGATGCTAGGAAGAAACTGCATCAACTAACGAGCAAAATAACCAGCTAATATCATAATGACAGGATCAAGTTCACAATAACAATATTAACCTTAAATGTAGATGGACTAAATGGTCCAATTAAAAGACACAGACTGGCAAATTGGATAAAGAGTCAAGGTCCAATTAAAAGACACAGACTGGCAAATTGGATAAAGAGTCTGTATTCAGGAGACCCATCTCACATGCAGAGACACACATAGGCTCAAAATAAAGGGATAGAGGAAGATCTACCAAGCAAATGGAGACCAAAAAAGGCAGGGGTTGCAATCCTAGTCTCTGATCTAACAGACTTTAAACCATCGAAGATCAAAAGAGACAAAGAAGGCCATTACATAATGGTTAATGGATCAATGCAACAAGAAAAGCTAACTATACTAAATATATATGCACCCAATACAGGAGCACTCAGATTCATAAAGCAAATTCTTAGAGACCTACAAAGAGACTTAGACTCCCACACAATAATGGTGGGAGACTTTAACATCCCACTGTCAACATTAGACACATCAACGAGACAGAAAGTTAACAAGGATATCCAGGAATTGAACTCAAGTCTGCACCAAGCGGACCTAATAGACATCTACAGAACTCTCCACCCCAAATCAACAGAATATACATTCTTCTCAGCACTACATCGCACTTATTTGGAAAATTGACCACATAGTTGGAAGTAAAGCACTCCTCAGCAAATGTAAAAGAACAGAAATTATAACAAACTGTCTCTCAGACCACAGTGCAATCAAACTAGAACT
>NW_022166020.1:39770-48801 GCF_008728515.1 Papio anubis | reverse complement strand
AACCAATGAGTTTCTTCACAGAATTGGAAAAAACTGCTTTAAAGTTCATATGGAACCAAAAAAGAGCCCGCATCTCCAAGACAATCCTAAGTCAAAAGAACAAAGCTGGAGGCATCACGCTACCTGACTTCAAACTATACTACAAGGCTACAGTAACCAAAACAGCATGGTACTGGTACCAAAACAGAGATATAGACCAATTGAACAGAACAGAGTCCTCAGAAATGTGAGAGCTTTCTAACTTCCTCATTAAGACATTTAGCGCTATAAACATCCTTCTTAACACTGCTTTAGCTACATCCCAGACATTTTGGTAAGTTGTCTGTTTATGTTTATTAATTTCAAATTTTTAAATATCTGTCTAATTTTGATATTCAGAAAATAGTTATTCACAAATAAATTGTTTAATTTCCATGTATTTTTGTCTTTTTGGTAGATCTTCTTGGTATTTATTTCTATATTTATTATACTGTGAGAATTTTCTTGGTATAATTTCAATATTTTTGAATTTATTGAGCCTTGCTTTGTGGTCAAGCATGTGGTTGATCTTAGAATATGTACCATGTGCAGATGAGAAGAATATATATTCTGTGGTTGTTGGGTGTGGTTTTTTGTAGATGCCTATTAGTTAAAATTGGCCAAGTGTTAAGTTTAATTGCAAAGTTTCTTTATTAGTTATTTGCCTCAATTATCTGTCTAATGTTGTCAGTGGGGTGAAGTCTTCCACTGTTATTGTGTTTTTTGGAGACCAAGAAGAAGTCATTTCAAGAATCTAGGTCGCTGAATGTTGGGTGTGTATATATTTAGAATAGTTAGGATTGCTTGTTTGATTGCACACTTTATCATTTTCTAATGCCCATCACTGCCCTTCTTAATTTTTACTGGGATAAAGTCTGTTTTACTGGTTAATTGTCTGTCTCTTCTCTCTAGCTGCCTTTAAGATTTTTTGTTTTGCACTGACCTAGGTGAATCCAAAGATTATGTGCCTTGGGGATGACCATCTTCTATAGTGTCTGGCTGGGGTTCTCCATATTTCTTAGATTTGCGTGTCAGTTTCTCTAGTGAGATTTGGGGAAAAAAAATTGGGGGACTATATTCTCAAACATATTTTCCAAGTTGCTTATTTTCTCTCCTTACCTCTCAGGAATGCCAATGAGTCATACACTTGTTCTCTTTTATAAGAATATTTCTAAGAGGTTTTGTTCATTTTAAAAAATTCTTCTTTAGTTTTGTCTGTCTGGCTTGGTTCAAAAAGACACTCTTGAAGCTCCGATTATTTCTCCTCAGTTTCATCTCCTCTTCAGTTAATATTCTCAATTGTATTTAAAAAATTGTATACATTTTTTCAGCTCAAGAAATTTAGTTTGGATCTTTTGTCTTTCAGTTCTTGAATCATTTTACTGGATTGCCTGGGTTCCTTGGATTGAGTTTCATCTTTCTCCTCAATCTTGATGAGTTCCTTTCATCCAGATTCTGAATTCCATGTCTATCATTTTAGAAAATGCAGAATGATTGAGAACAATTGCTGGGGAGCTAGTGAGCTCATTTAGAAGTAAAGGGATACTCTGGCTTTTTGAATTTTCAGAGATCTTGTGCTTACTTTTTCTCATTTTGGAGGACTAAAGGTCCTTTCTGGAGATTTTCTATGTGTAGGGTCTTTGTTGTTAAATTCTTGCTCTCAGTTTTTCATGGGAGATTATTAGTGGTGATTTTGATGTTGCAGTTTGGGCTCTGATTCAGTAGATAACACTTGAGGGCAATAGGCACTAAAAAGATGTTTACTCAACCACAAGATTCCGTTGTGTATCTTCACCTTTGCAGCTGTGTTCACTTTACCAGGTGCCATTAGGAGCCCAGAACCAGCCATAGCATCCAGGGACCCCACTTGGGGTTCCCAGCTTCCTCTCCCTTCAACCCCAGTGACTGCATATATTTTCCATCCATATACAGCATTTTCTCTCTAAAGATATGTTGAAAATATCTGGTTTTGTAGTCAAAACGTGGTCTGTCTCTGAGGGAGCAGCGCTTCCTGGCTGCATCTAGTTGACCATCTTGACACTTCCTTCTGATAGTTGTGCTTTAAACTTCATTCAATCTTTTCTGAACTTATATTATTTTCTCTTTGTTATTTGCTTAGATTGCACAGATCCAATATGCCATTTAATATTGTTGAGTGCTCATTTCAGAAAATTTGTCAAATTTTAATTTTAGTTCTTATATCAAATCTGTTATAAAAATAGATCATTTAATTTTAATTATAATTCCTCAATTTTTTCATTTAAACTGAACTTTAATAATATATTTTATATTTTTCTATCATCTACGCAAAAGAATATCATGCTTTCTTAATATTACCTGAAAGTCAAGTTATATTTGTAAGGGGATTTATAAGAGACAGATATAGGCTCTGCCCAAGCATTTCAGATGAGAGAAGAAACAAAAAATACATAGCAACTTTAAATTGTCATAATCTTCAGAGATTCTGCCACCTGGGCTGGGAATGAGGCGTAAAATAAAGAAATGTGGAAGAGAAATAGAGACTGAGTTTTGAAATGGTTGTGCCTGAGGATTTGCCTCTGTGATTGAATTTGTGTTTTAGCAGTGAAAGTTTGCCTGTTTCATTTGATTCTGTGTTCTCTTTGGTGTCTACATTCATATCAGAAGCAGAGGTACTTTAATTATAGTTTTAGTTAGTGTGAATTATATTACCACCAATAGGGTTTCAAATTCTGCTAATTTGCGGAAAAGAAAAGGAGTTGGTAAGAGTCTTAATGAAAAAAGTAGAAAACATACACAGAAAACATGAGTCATGTAAGTAGAAAGATAGAAACTGTAAGAAAAGTTCAATAAAATATGCTAGAAATAAAAAACACTGTAACAAAAATGAAGATTGTCTTTTGTGTGTATATCAGTATACTGGAGTTGAACAAGAAAATGATCTTGGAGCTTAAAGGCATGTCAATAGAATTTTTTTTTGTTTAAAACTAAATTGCAAAGAAAAAAATTAAAGTGAGAAAGAATAACTAATAACTCCAGAGCAATTTAAACAGGTGTCAAATATACATAATTGCAATACCAGTGAAGAAAAGAGAAAAATAAAAGAGCAGAAAAATAAAAATTAAGTAATAAAGCTGAGAATTTTCCAAAACTAAAGACAAATAATAAACCACAGATTCATAAAGGTCATAAAATGCCAATCAGGATAAATACCTTAAATGTATGTACCTAAGCATATAATAATAAAATTGATAAAAACTAAAGACAGGGGAAATCTTGGAAAGTACAATAAGGAAAAATAAAAGCTGCTGACCTTTAGATCAAATAAAGGAATTACATCAGATTTCTCACCAGAAATTGTGCAAATATGAAGAGAGTATGGTGAAATATTTACAGTGTTGAAAGAATAAAAAACACACATAAAATTCTCTATCCAGTAAAATTTTCCTCCAAACGTGAAGGATAAGTACTTTTCTCAGAAAAAGAAAAACCAAGGTAATGTATCACCAGTAAATATGCCCTGCAAGAAATGTTAAAGGAAGTCTCTCAAATAACAGGAAAATAACACAGGTCAAAACCCAGATAAATATGAGGAATATAATTGATGAATAATTAAATGAAATATAAAACATTTTTTAAATTGATGTTATAGATAACTATATGTTCAAGGTAATAAGAGTAACAAGGTGTTAAATTATTCTAACATATGAATATGTGACATGAATGACAGTAATTTTATAAAGGAAATGAGAAATAATGTAGGGAGATTCTCTTAAAGGTTAGTTGTACTGCTTGTGAAGTGGCATAGTAATTGTTAAAAGCACATAGCTTAGTGAGAAATGTGTTTTATGAGCTCTTGACAATCTCCAAAATAATTTAAAGTAAAGTAAAACTGATATGCAAAAAGAGGAGAGAAATAAAATTAAAAAGTATGATTAAAATAAGAAAATGCACAAAAGGAGAAGATTAAAAAAAAAAGAATGTGTGCAATTAATACAAAAATACCAGGCTACTATGAACACATTTATTTGTACAATCTAGAAAACCTAGAGGAGATGGATACATTTCTGGAAATATACAACATTCGTAGATTAAACCAGGAAGAAATAGAAACTCTGAACACACCAAAACCAAGCAGCAATATTAAAATGGTAATGAAAATATTACTAATAAAAAAAGTTCACAATCAGATGGATTCACAGATGAATTTTATCAGGCATTCAAAAAAGAATTGGTACCAATACTATGGACACTGTTCCACAAGATAGAGAGGGAGAGGATCCTTCCTAAGTCATCCTATGAATCCACTATCACCATAATACCCAAAGCAAGAAAGGACATAACCGAAAATAAAATTACAGAACAATATTCCTGATGAACATATGCAAAAATCTTCAACAAATTACTAGATGACTGAATCCAATAGCATATCAAAAAGATAATCTGCCATGATCAAGTGTGTTAGACACCAGGAATGCAGGAATGGTTTAACATATGCAAGTCAATAAATGTGATACACCTCACAAACAGAAGTAAAAACAAAAATCACATAATCATCTCAATATACTCAGAAAAAGCATTTGACAAAATCCAGCATCCCTTTATGATTAAAACCCTTAGCAAAATTGGCATAGAAGGGATATACCTTAAGGTAATAAAAGTCAACTATGACAAACACACAGACATCCTTACACTGAACTGGGAAATGTTGAAAGCATTACCCCGAGAACTGGAGGAAGACAAAGATGCACATTTTCACCATTTCTCTTCAACATAGTACTGGAAGCCCTAGCCTCAGCAATCAGACAAGAGAATGATATAAAGGGCATCCAAATCAGTAAAGAGGAAGTCAAACTGTTCCCCTTTGCTGATGACATGATCATATACCTAGAAAATCCTAAAGATTATCCTAAAAGCTCCTAGGAGTAATAAATAAATTCAGCAAACTTTCAGGATACAAACCTAATGCACATAAATCAGTAGCCCTGCTATACACCAACAGCAACCAAGCTGAGAATCAAATCAAGAACAAAACCCCTTTTACAATAGTTGTGAAAAAAATAAAATACTTAGGAATATACTTGACCTCTATAAGAAAAACTACAAAACACTACTGAATGAAATCATAGATGACACAAACAAATGGAAACACATCCCATGCACATGGGTGGGTAGAATCAATATTGTGAAAATGACCATACTGCCAAAAGCAATCTACAAATTCAATGAAATTCCCATCAAAATACCATCATCATTCTTCACAAAACTAAAAAAATTCTAATATTCATATAGAACCAAAAAAGTGCCCCACATAGCCAAAGCAAGACTAAGCAAATAGAAAAAATCTGGAGGCATTACGTTGCCAGACTTCAAACTATACTATAATACCATGGTCACTGAAACTGCATGTTACTGATATAAAAACAGGTGTATAGACTAATGGACCAGAATTAATAGCCCAGAAATAAAGCCAAATACTTACAGCCAACTGATCTTTGACAAAGCAAACAAAAACATAAAGTGGGAAAAGGACACCCTATTCAACAACTGGTGCTGTGATAATTGAGAAGCCACAAGTAGACAAATGAATGTGGATCCTCATCTCTCACCATATGCAAAAATCTACTCAAGATGGATCAAAGAGTTAACTCTAAGACCTGAAACCATAAACGTTTTAGTAGATAACACTGGAAAAACCATTCTAGACATTGGCTTAGGCCCAGGATTCATGACCAGGAACCCAAAAGCAAACACAAGAAAAACAAATATAAAGGGATAAGACTTAATTAAACTAGAAAGCTTCTGCACAGAAAAAAAAGTCAACAAAGTAATCAGACAACCCACAGAGTGGGAGATAATCTTCACAATCTATACATCTGAAAAAATACTAACATCCAGAATCTACAAGGAACTCAAACAGATAAGCAATAAAAAAAAAAAAAAAATCCCATCAGAAAGTGGGCTAAGGGCATGAATATACAAGTCTCAAAAGAAGATATACAAATCGCCTACAAACATGAAAAAAATGTTCAACATCACTAATGATCAGGGAACTGAAAATTAAAGCTACAATGCAATACCACCTTACTTCTGCAATAATGGCCATAATCAAAAAAATAAAAAAAAAAAAATAGATGTTGGCATGGATGTGGTGAAAAGGGAACACTTTTACACTGTTGGTGGAAATGTAAACTAGTACAACCACTATGGAAAACAGTGTGGAGATTCCTTAAATAACCAAAACTAGATCTACCATTTGATCCAGCAATTCCACTCCTGGGTATCTACCCAGAGGAAAATAAGTTATTATATGAAAAAGATACTTGCACACACATGTTTATAGTAGCACCATTCACAATTACAAAAATACAGAACCATCCAGATCCAGATGCCTATCAATCAATGAGTGGATAAAGAAAACATGAGATATATACATACTCAGCCATAAAAAGGAACAAAATAATAGCATTTGCAGCAACCTGGATGGAATTGGAGACCATTATTCTAGGTGAAGTCACTCAGGAATGGAAAACCAAACATTGTATGTACTCACTCAAATGTGGTAGCTAAACTATGAGAAAGCAAAGGCATAAGAATGATACAATGAACTTTGGGGACTCAACGGAAAGGGTGAGAGGGGGATGAGGGAGAAAAGACTGCATATTTGATGCAGTGTACACTGCTTGGGTGATGGGTGCCCCAAAATCTCAGAAATCACCACTAGCAAACTTATCCACGTAACCAAACACCACCTGTACCCCAAAAATCTGTAGAAATAATAATAATAATAATAATAATGCAAATTTTTAAAAAAGCCATAGTAGATATTAATCGAACTATATCAATAATCACTTTAAATTGAAATGGTCTAAGTAGATTAAATCAAAGACAGAGACTGGCAAAGTAGATGAAAACAAAAAGCAAAAAAGGACCCAACATTTAGAAGATGTTGTCTTCAAGAAACTCACTTTAAATATAATGGCACTGGCAGATCAAAAAGTAAAGAAATAAAGAAAGACATGTCATGCTGACAATAACAAAGAGAAAGGGTAGCTATATTAATTTCACAGCAAACCAGAGAAAAGAAAATTATAAAGGATAAAAACAGGTATACATGATTATAAAAGAGTTTTTCAACAAGACATAGCAATCATTAACACGTATGCACTTAATAATAGAGAGTTAAAATGTACGTTAAAAAAAACTAGTAAAATGGCAAGAAGTAGATGAATCCATGATTAGAGTTGGAGACTTCAACACACACACCCTTCTTTCAGTAGATAATAAATGCAGCAGGCAGAAAATTAGTAATGACATTTTCAACCTGATTATAACCATTTATTGCCTGGATCTAAATGAAACTTAAAAATATGTTACAGAATGATGGATAATATATCAGGTCAAAAACGTCATTACTAATTTTCTGCCTGTTGCATTTATTATCTACTATAAAGATACATGCACACGTATGTTTACTCCAGCACTGTTCACAATAGCAAAGACTTGCAACCAATCCAAATGTCCATCAATGATAGACTGGATAAAGAAAATGTGACACATATACACCAAGGAATACTAATCAGCCATAAAAAAGGATGAGTTCATGTCCTTTGCAGGGACATGGATGAAGGTGGAAATCATCATTCTCAGCAAACTAACACAGGAAGAGAAAACCAAACCCCACATGTTCTCACTCACAAGTGGGAGTTGAACAATGAGAACACATGGACACAGGGAGGGGAACATCACACACTGCAGTCTGTCAGGGGGTGGGAGGTTAGTGGAGGGATAGCATCAGGAGAATACCTAGTTAGATGACGGGTTCACAGGTGTAGCAAGCCACCATAGCATGTGTATACCTATGTAACAAACCTGAATGTTCTGCACATGTATTTCAGAAATTAAAGTATTTATATATATATATATATGCATACATATATATACATATATACACATCTATATATTTCAACAGAAGCAGAAGATACACGACACATTTTTCTCAAGTTCACATGGAACATTCACTAAGATAAACCACATTCTGTGCTATAAAACACTTCAACATTTTTAAAAGAATAGAAATAAAACAAGGTATGTTCTCAGACCACTATGGAATTAACATATAAATCAATAGCAGAAAAATAGTTTAAAAATTCTCCAAGTAGGTGGAGATCTGTACGCATATCCAAATAATACATGAAACAAAAGAAGTATAAATAAAATTTAAATTTATTTCAAACTAAGTTAGAATGAAAATACAACTTATCAAATTGGTAGAGTGCAATAAAACCTGTACTTAGAAGGACACATATAGCACTGAATAGATATATTAGAAAAGAACAAAGATCTAAAATCAGTAACCTAAGTTTGCTTTTAATAAAGGCAGAGAAAAAAGGGTCATTTACACCTTAAGCAATTACCAAAATTTTAAGAATTGGAAGAGAAAATAATAAAACTGAAAACAGAAAATGGATCCTGGGCAGAACAAGATGGCTGAATAGGAACAGCTCCAGTCTCCAGTTCCCAGTGTGAGCGACACAGAAGACAGGTGATTTCTGCACTATCAACTGAGGTACAGGGTTCATCTCACTGGGGAGTGCCGGACAATCGCTGCTGGTCAGCTGTTGCAGCCCGACCAGTGGGAGCTGAAGCAGGGTGAGACATCGCCTCACCTGGGAATCCCTTTTCCTAGCCAGGGGAACAGAGACACACAACACCTGGAAAATAGGGTAACTCCCACCCCAATACTGCGCTTTAAGCAAATGGGCACACCAGGAGATTATATCCCACACCTGGCAGGGAGGGTCCCACGCCCACAGAGCCTTCCTCATTGCTAGCACGGCAGTCTGTGATCGAACCACAAGGCAGCAGCGAGGCTGGGGGAGGGGTGCCCGCCATTGCTGAGGCTTAAGTAGGTAAACAAAGCCCTGGGAAGATCGAACTGGGAGGAGCTCACAGCAGCTCAAGGAGGCCTGCCAGTTTCTGTAGAGTCCACCTCTGGGGACAGGGCAGAGCTAAACAACAACAACAACAACAA
>NW_022166020.1:0-34901 GCF_008728515.1 Papio anubis | reverse complement strand
AAGTCAGGAAACAACAGGTGCTGGAGAGGATATGGAGAAATAGGAACACTTTTACATTGTTGGTGGGATTGTAAACTAGCTCAACCATTATGAAAAACAGTATGGCGATTCCTCAAGGATCTAGAACTAGACGTACCATATGACCCAGCCATCCCATTACCGGGTATATACCCAAAGGATTATAAATCAATCTGCTATAAAGACACGTGCACACATATGTTTATTGCGGCACTATTCACAATAGCAAAAACTTGGAATCAACCCAAATGTCCATCAGTGACAGACTGGATTAAGAAAATGTGGCACATATACACCATGGAATACTATGCAGCCATAAAAAAGGATGAGTTTGTGTCCTTTGTAGGGACATGGATGCAGTTGGAAACCATCATTCTTAGCAAACTATCACAAGAACAGAAAACCAAGCACCACATGTTCTCACTCATAGGTGGGACCTGAACAATGAGATCACTTGGACTCGGGAAGGGGAACATCACACACCGGGGCCTATCATGGGGAGGGGGGGGGGGGGAGGGATTGCATTGGGAGTTATACCTGATGTAAATAATGAGTTGATGGGTGCTGACGAGTTGATGGGTGCAGCACACCAACATGGCACAAGTATACATATGTAACAAACCTGCACGTTATGCACATGTACCCTAGAACTTAAAGTATAATAATAAAAAAAAAAACCAGAAAATGAAGAAAAATCAAGAAAATTAAAATATGTTACTTTGAAAATATCAATAAACCTGATAAATGTCTATCTATCCAAGATAATCTTGATAAAAAGAGAGAAAGATTAATACCAGAAATGAGAGAGTTGTCATCCCTACCGATTTCATGGACATGAAAACAATAACAAATAAGTTAAAAAATTATATGCTCAAAAATTTGACAACTTTTATGAAATATTCCATCACGTCAACGGATACAAACTTCCAAAAGCCTACACAAAAGAAAACCAACAAATGGTACCAAATGTCTACAATGTCTTACATAAAAGAATTACATATTATGTAAAATCTACAATAAGATTAGGAACAGGGACAGAATGTCCCCTTTCAGAACTCATTTTAAACATTGTACTGGAAGTCCTCACTATACCAATGAGACTACATTGGGACAGATTCTAGTTTCTCAGAATTAAGTTTGATATTACATGTAGGTTTTTGTAGATTTTCTTTATCATGTTGAGGAAGCTCCTTTTGATTTCCAGACTGCAGAGAGGTTTTATTTTTTTTTTTTATTTTTATTTTTATTTTTTTTAAATTTATTTATTATTATTATACTTTAAGTTGTAGGGTACATGTGCATAACATGCAGGTTTGTTACATATGTATACTTGTGCCATGTTAGGGGAGGGGGGAGGGATTGCATTGGGAGTTATACCTGATGTAAATGACGAGAGGTTTTAAAAAGATATATGATAAAAAAGTTTTGGCCTTCAAAGCAGCCTTGCATACACATATAGGCTGAAAATAAAGGGATGGAAGAAGATCTACCAAGCAAATGGAAAGAAAGAAAAAAAAAAAAAAAGAAGCAAGAGTTGCAATCCTAGTCTCTGATAAAACAGACTTTAAACCAACAAAGATCAAAAGAGATAAAGAAGGCCATTACATAATGGTAAAGGGATCAATTCAACAAGAAGAATTAACTATCCTTTATATATATATATACCCAATACAGGAGCACCCAGATTCATCAAGCAAGTCCTTAGAGACCTACAAGGAGACTTAGAGTCTCACACAATAATAATGGGACACTTTAACACCCCACTGTCAATACTAGACAGATCAATGAGACAGAAGTTTAACAGGGATATCCAGGACTTGAACTCAGCTCTGCACCAAGCGGACCTAATAGAATTCTACAGAACTCTCCACCCCAAATCAACAGAATATACATTCTTCTCAGCACCACATTGCACTTATTTCAAAATTGACTACACAGTTGGAAGTAAAACACTCCTCAGCAAATGTAAAAGAACAGAAATCACAAAAAACTGTCTCTCAGACCACAGTGCAATCAAATTAGAACCCAGGATTAAGAAACTCACTCAAAACTGCACAACTACATGGATACTGAACAACCTGCTCCTGAATGACTACTGGGTAAATAAGGAAATGAAGGCAGAAATAAAGATGTTCTTTGAAAGCAATGAGAACAAAGAAACAATGTACCAGAATCTCTGGGACACATTTAAAGCAGTGTGTACAGGGAAATTTATATCACTAAATGCCCACAAGAGAAAGCAGGAAAGATCTAAAATCAACACCCTAACAATACAGTTAAAAAACTTGAGAAGTAAAAACAAACACATTCAAAAGCTAGCAGAAAGGAAGAAATAACTAAGATCAGAGCAGAACTGAAGGAGATACAGACACAAAATCCCTTCAAAATGTCAATGAATCCAGGAGTGAGATGACTTTTTGAAAAGATGAACAAAATTGATAGACTGCTAGCAAGACTAATAAATAAGAAAAGGAGAAGAATCAAATAGGTGCAATAAAAAATGATAAAGGGGTATCTCCACCAATCCCATAGGAATACAAACTACCATCAGAGAATACTATTAACAGTTCTATGCAAATAAACTAGAGAATTCAGAAGAAATGGACACGTTCCTGGACACATACACCCTTCCAAGACTAAACCAGGAAGAAGTTGAATCTCTGAATAGACCAGTAACAGGCTCTGAAATTGAGGCAATAATTAATAGCCTACCAACCAAAAAAAAGTCCAGAACCAGATGGATTCACAGCTGAATTCTACTAGAGGTACAAGGAGGAGCTGGTACCATTCCCTCTGAAACTATTTCAATCAACAGAAAAAAAAAAAAAAGGAGAATCCTCCCTAAATCCTTTTATGAGGCCAATATCATCCTGATACCAAAACCTGGCAGAGAAACAACAAAAACAAGATAATTTTAGACCAATATCCCCGATAAACATCGATACAAAAATCCTCAATAAAATACTGCCAAACAGAATCTAGCAGCACATCAAAAAGTTTATCCACCACGATCAAGTTGCCTTCATCCCTGGGATGCAAGGCTGGTTCAACATAGGCAAATCAATAAATGTAATCCAATATATAAACAGAACCAAAGACAAAAACCACATGATTATCTCAAAAGATGCAGAAATGGCCTTTGACAAAATTCAACAGTCCTTCATGCTAAAAACTCTCAATAATTTAGGTATTGATGGGACATATCCCAAAATAATAAGAGCTATTTATGACAACCTCACAGCCAATATCATACTGAATGGACAAAAACTGGAAGCCTTCCCTTTGAAAACAGGCACAAGACAGGGATGCCCTCTCTCACCACTCCTATGCAACATAATGTCAGATGTTCTGGCCAGGGCAATCAGCAAGAGATAGAACTAAAGGATATTCCATTAGGAAAAGAGGAAGTCAAATTGTCCCTGTTTGCAGATGACATGATTGTATATTTAGAAAACGCCATTGTCTCAGCCCAAAATCTCCTTAAGCTGATAAACAACTTCAGCAACGTCTCAGGATATAAAATCAATGTGCAAAAATCACAAGCATTCTTATACACCAATAACAGAAAAACAGAGAGCCAAATCACGAGTGAACTCCCATTCACAATTGCTTCAAAGAGAACAAAGTACCTAGGAATCCAATTTACAAAGGATGTGAAGGATCTCTTCAAGGAGAATTACAAACCACTGCTCAACAAAATAAAAGAGGACACAAACAAATGGAAGAACATTCCATGCCCATGGATGGGGAGAATCAATATCATGAAAATGGCCATACTGCCCAAGGTAATTTATAGATTCAATGCCATCCCCAACAAGTTACCAATAACTTTCTTCACAGAATTGGAAAAAACTACTTAAAAGTTCATATGGAACCAAAAAAGAGTCTACATGGCTAAGACAATCCTAAGCAAAAAGAACAAAGCTGGAGGCATCATGCTACCTGACTTCAAACTATACTACAAGGCTACAGTAACCAAAACAGCATGGTACTGGCACCAAAACAGACATATAGATCAATGGAACAGAACAGAACCCTCAGAAATAACACCATACATCTACCACCATCTGATATTTGACAAACCTGACAAAAGCAAGAAATGGGGAAAGGATTCTCTATTTAATAATTGGTGCCAGGAAAACTGGCTAGTCATATATAGAAAGCTGAAACTGGATCCCTTCCTTACACTTTGTACAAAAATTAATTCAAGATGGATTTCAGACTTAAATGTTAGACCTAAAACCATAAAAACCCTAGAAGAAAACCTAGGCAATACCTTTCAGGACATAGGCATGGGCACAGACTTCATGACTGAAACACCAAAAGCAATGGCAACAAAAGCCAGAATAGGCAAATGGGATCTGATTAAACTAAAGAGCTTCTGCACAGCAAAAGAAACTACCATCAGAGTGAACAGGCAACCTACAGAATGGGAGAAAATTTTTGCAATCTACCCATCTGACAAAGGGTTAATATCCAGAATATACAAATAATTTAAACAAATTTAGAAGAAAAAACAACCCCATCAGAAAGTGGTCAAAACAGACACTTCTCAAAAGAAGACATTTATGTAGCCAACAGATGCATGAAAAAATGCTCATCATCACAGGCCATCAGAGAAATGCAAATCAAAACCACAGTGAGATACCGTCTCATGCCATTTAGAATGGTGATCATTAAAAAGTCAGGAAACAACAGATGCTGGAGAGGATGTGGAGAAATAGGAATACTTTTACACTGTTGGTGGGAGTGTAGACTACTGCAACCGCTGTGGAAGACAGTTTGGCAATTCCTCAAGGATCTAGAACTAGAAATACCACTTGACCCAGCAATCCCATTACTGAGTATATACCCAAAGAATTATAAATCATGCTACTGTAAAGACACAGTCACACATATGTTTATTGCAGCATTATTCACAACAGCAAAAACTTGGAACCAACTCAAATGTCCATCAATGATAGACTGGATTAAGAAAATGTGGCACATATATACCATGGAAATGTATGAAGCCATGAAAAAGGATGAGTTCACGTCCTTTGCAGGGACATGGATGAAGCTGGAAACCGTCATTCAGAGCAAACTATCACAAGGACAGAAAACCAAACACTGCATATTCTCATTCATAGGTGGGAATTGAACAATGAGAACACAAGGACACACGGGGGCCTGTCATAGGGTGGGGGGCAGTTGGAGGGATAGCATTAGGAGAAATATCTAATGTAAATGATGAGTTAATGGGTGGAGCAAACCAACATGGCATATGTATACCTATGTAACAAACCTGCACATTGTGCACATGTACCCTAGAACTTAAAGTATATATTTTTAAAAAGTTATCAAATTTTTTCGC
The DNA here is from genome assembly GCF_008728515.1 of Papio anubis. Classification (NCBI taxonomy): domain Eukaryota; kingdom Metazoa; phylum Chordata; class Mammalia; order Primates; family Cercopithecidae; genus Papio; species Papio anubis. Next base: position 29,530 of record NW_022166020.1, on the reverse strand, counting down.
ATACACTTTTTTAACTAACTCATTATTATTTTAATGTCCATGGAATCAGTAGTGATGACAACTCTCTCATTTCTGGTATTAATCTTTCTCTTTTTTTATCATGATTAGTTTGGATAGACATTTATTAGTTTTATTAATATTTTCAAAGTAACAGATTTTAATTTTGTTGATTTTTCTGAATTTTCTGCTTTCAGTTTTGTTACTTTCTGTTCTAATTCTTAAACTTTTGATAATTGCTTTAGGTGTAAATAACCCTTTTTTCTCTACTTTTATTAAAAGGAAACTTAGGTTACTGATTGTAGATCTTTATTCTTTCCTAATATATGTATGTACAGACTATATACATATATATACACACATATATAGTCTGTATATATACACACTCTGCATATATGTGTATATATAGTCTATATATGTATGTTTAAATATATAAATCTGTATATATACAGATTTAAGAGAGAGAAATAAAGTTTCCTTGGTTTTTAGATGACATGATTGTTTATGCAGAAAATTTAAAAAAAACGGATCCGAACAAAGAAAGGAACTAAAAATTCCAGGATGTAATAAGCAATTATACATAGTAAGGTTATTACACATAGAGTTTATGTATAAAATTCAACTTTTTTTTTTTTTTACTCCAGCAATGAACAATTAAAAGTTGAAGTTATGTACACAGATAAAGCTGGAAACCATCATTCTCAGCAAACTAACACAGGAATAGAAAACCAAACACCGCATGTTCTCACTCATAAGTGGGAGATGAACAATGAGATCACATGGACACAGGGAGTGGAAGGTATATCATACACTTGAGCCTGTCAGGGTGTTGGGGGCAAAGGGAGAGAAAGCATTAGGACAAATACCTAATGCATGTGGGGCTTAAAACCTAGATGATGGGTTGATAGGTGCAGCAGACCACGATGGCACATGTATACCTATGTAACAAACCTGCACGTTCTGCACTTGTATTCTGGAACTTAAAGAAAAAAACAAAACAAAACAAACAAACAAACAAAAAACCTAACCCTCAAGGAAAAAAAAAAAGAACCACAAAATCATTTACATTAGCAAAAAATAAAATATTTAGACAAAAACTAACAAATTAAGCCCATTATCCACTTTTGGAAAACCAGAAAACTGATAAAATAAACAGTATATTTAATTAAATAAAGACCATTATCTTCCCATTTAGGGTACAAACTTTCAGTTATGATACCAGTAAGTTTTGGGTATCTAATGTGCAACACGGTGACTACAGTTAAATATATTATAATGTATACTTGCAACTTGTTAAGATAGTAGATTTTAGATGTTCTCATTATTTAGAAAAGATAACTATGTGAGGTGATCAATGTTAAACCGTTGGTTTGTGGCAAGTATTTCACAATGCATACATATACCAATAGAACACATTGCATACACTGTATGTATATACATTGTATACAGTATATATACACTATATATAATACATATTTATAAAATATTTATTCAATTTTTATTTGTCAGTTAAATATCAATAAGGCTTAAAACAATTTTTAAAACATGAATTAATAAATGAATAAATAGATGTACCATGTATTATAAGACTAAATATTAAGTTCAATATTTTTCAATTTGACCTATATATCCAAGACAATCCTAATTCTAAAAATAGCACACTAATCCTTAGCATGCTATTTTGTGAATATCAACAAGTTTATTCTTAAATCTATATAGAAAGGCAAAGCAGCCATAATCATCAACAAAACACTGAAAAATAGCAAAGCTGGAACACTGACATTATCCAACTGTAAGACTTCATAAAAAGCTACAGTGATCCAGACAGTATGGTACTGCTAAAAATAATAGACATGTTTATGAATGGAACTGAATGGAGAGGCCAGAAATAGACGATAATATGAAAACAGATGAAAATAGTCAACCAATCTCTGACAAAAGAACAAAGGCAATTCAATGGAGAAAAAATGTTATTCTTTCCAACAAATACTGCTAAAAATTGAATGTCAATTTGCAAAAAGTTAATCTAGACAATGACGTTACACCTTTAACAAATATTAACTAAAAATGGTTCACAGACAAACAGGAAGCAAAATGAATACTAAACCTTCTAAGAAATAATATTAGGGAAAATCTCAATGATCTTGGGTTTGGCAATGACTTTTTAGAAGCAACACTTAAAGCATAATTCATGAAAGAAAAATGTGACATTTGACGTTATTAAAATAGAAAAAAACTTATACTCTGTGAAATAAATTATTAAGAGAATGAAAAGGCAAGCCTGAGACTTGTAGAAAATATTAGCAAACATATATCTGATGAAAGACTTACATATGAAATATATAAAAATCTGCTAAAACAACAATAACAAGCAGCCATGTCTCTTTTTTTAAAAGATTGGCAAAAATTTTAAACAGATACCTCACCAAAGAACATATACAAATGCAAATAAGCATGTGTAAAGGTACTACTACCATATATAATTAAGGAATTGTAAATTAAAACAACAGTGCAACACCTCTACATACATATTGGAATTACTAAAATCCAAAATACTGACTTATCAAATACTTGCACATATGTGGAGCAATATTCACATTACTGTGGATAATGTGAAATGATACAGCCACTTTGGAAGACAGTTTGGCAGTTTCTTACCTCGATAAACATAGCCTCTTCATACAATTCAACAACTGTGCCTTTAAGTATTTATGTACTGAGTTAAACTTATGCCCTCACAAAATACTGCACACAAAAATTTATGGCAGCTTTACTCAGAATCACCAAAAAATTCCAGAAGTAACTAAAATTTTCTTCAATAGGCAAGTAGAAAAACTGAGACACATCTATAAAATAGAATATTATTAAGAGAAAAAAGTAAGTTATTAATCTATGAAAAGACATGAAGGGATCTTAGATGTACATATTTAAAGTGGTAAGAGCTACACTGAAAAGACTATATATTGTTTAAGTCCCAATAGAGGACATTCTAGAAAAGGCAAAACTATAGAAACAATAAAAAACTCAGTTGTTGTCAAGGGTTTTACAGCAGAATAAGATATCAATAAATGAAGCACAGGGGAATTTTAATGCAGTGGAATAATTTTGTGTGAAACTATAGTGGCGGATAGATGGCATTATACATTGGTCAAAATCCATGGGACATATAAAAGTGAAACAGTGTAAATTCTGGACTTAATTAATAATATTGTGTTACACACAGAAAAAAAAATACCTAGAAATACATCTAACAAAGGAGCTCAAAGTTCTCAACAAGGAGAACCATAAAACAGTGCCAAAAAAAATTGTAGATGAAATAAATAGAAAAAATTTCCATGCTCATTGACTGAAGAATCAATATTGTTAAAATGGCTATACTCCCCAAAGGAATCCATAGATTCAATGCTATTCCCACAAAAATACCAACATTATTTTCCACAGAATTAGAAAAAAAACAAAAACAAAAACAAACACTATTCTAAACTTCATATGAAACTAAAAAGAATCCAAATTGCTAAAGCAATTTTAAGCAAAAAGAACAAGGCTGAAGGCATTACATTCACCAACTGCAAACTATACTACAAGGCTGCAATAACAAAAACAACTTGGTACTTGTATAAAAACAGACACCAAGGCCAATGGAACAGAATAGAGAACCCAGAAACAAAGCTACACACCTACAACCAACTGATCTTCAACAACAACAACAAAAAAGCAATGAGGAAAAGACTTTCTATAAAATAAATGGTACTGGGATAACTGGCTATCTACATGCAGAAGGATGCAACTGGACCCTTACCTGTCACCATATAAAAAAATTAACTCACGATGAATTAAAGGAAAATCTAAGACCTAAAACAATAAAAATTCTAGAAGAAAACGTAGGAAATACCCTTCTGAACCTCAATCATGGCAAATAATTTATGACTAAGTCCTCAAAAGCAATTGAAACAAAAACGAAACTTGACAAATGAAACCTAAGTAAACTAAGAAGCTTCTGCGCAGCAAAGAAACTAAAAACAGAGTAAACAGACTACCCACAGAATGGGAGAAAATATTCACAAACTGTGCACTTGACAAAGTTCTAATATCCAGAATCTCTAAGAAATTTAAACAAATCAGCAAGCAAAAAAAAATCCTATTAAAAAGTGGGTAAAAGACATCAACAGACACTTCTGAAAAGAAGACATACAAGTGGCCAATAAGCGTGAAATAATTGTAAATATCACTTATCACCAGAGAAATGTAAATCAAACCACAGTAAGATACAACCTCACAGCAGCCAGAATAGCTATTATTAACAAGTGAAAATATAACAGATGTTTATGAGGCTGTGGAGAAAGGGGAACACTTATACACTGATGTTGGGAATATAAATTAGTTAAGCCATTGTGGAAAGCAGTTTGGAAGTGTCTTAAAGAACTTAAGACAGAACTACAATTTGACCAAGCAACCCCATTATTAGGTATATACATAAAGGAAAACAAATCACTCTACCAAAAAGACACATGCACTCATGTTTATTGCAGCACTATTTATAATAGTTAAGATATGGAATTACCCAAGATTCCCAGAAGTGGTGGATTAGATTTAGAAAATGTGGTACATATACACTGTGAAATGCTATGCAGCCATAAAAGAACAGAATCATGTTCTTTGCAGCAACACTGATGCAGCTGGACGCTATTATCCTAAGAAAATTAACAGAGAAACAGAAAAACAGATATTCTCACATATAAGTGGGAGCTAAGCATTGAGTACACATGAATGTAAACATGCTAACAAAAGACACTGGAGACTACTGGAGAATGGAGAGTGTCGGGGGCAGGGGGCAAGAGTTGAAAAACTACTTATTGTTTAATATGCCCACTACTTGGGTGATGGGTTGAGTTATACTCAAAACCTCAGCATCACACAATAAACTCTTGTAACTAATCTGTGTATATACCTCCTAGATTTAAAATAGAAAGCATAATTTAAAATTATTAATAGTAATAATAATATTGTGTCATTATTGGTTAATTAATTATGACTAATGTATCACTAAAGCAAGATTTTGACATGGGAAAAACTGTGTACAGCAAGAGGTACATATGAGAATTTTTTGTACTATTCATCAATTGTGTTGTATATCCAAAAGTGTTCTAAAATATAAAGACTTTTAATTAAAATTAAAGCACACCAAAAACAGGCAAATAATAGGAATAGAAGTTTCTCCAAAGAAGTCATATAGTTGAGCAATAAGCACATTAAAATATTTTCAAAATCATTAGCTATTAGGAGAATGTTATTCAACACATTTAGATACCATATTACACTTATTATCATGGCTGAAAGACAGGTAATAACAAATGTTGGCAAGGATGTGGAAGAATTATAACCTTTATAATGGCTACTGTGAGTATAAAATGGTGCATCCACATAGCAAAATATTTTCTCAGTTTCTCAAAAAAGTAAATATAGGTTTACCGAATAACCTAGCAATTCTGCTCAAGCTTGGGTCATAATCCCAAAAGACACCATCTCGAACATCATACTCCCAAATGTTAACATTCCTAAAGATTGAAATCCTTAAAGTCTATAATTACAAAGACTACAATTCCAAAAGATCAAAATGCTGAAAATATATTTTGAAAAAAATTATTTAAAAGACATTTATTCACATTTTTAATATGAGATTAATTTAAGAAACATATTAAAAACATGACCAAACACATCATAGGCCACTTTATAAAGTCGGCAAAAATAATATACATATTTTTGCAAATATAAACACTTAGGTATGCTAATGATAACTGCATAACAGTTGTGAGCAGATAAATCATATTCACAAAGAAATAAGTCACAGAATGTATAAATGTTTATCACTATGGTTAGTAATTGTGTGCACCCAGCTTTATAACTACAATTATCTGAAACACTGTGACAGACAACCTGCCTTTTGAAAAGATGGATCAAAAACTGTGATTGATAACTATCACATATTCAGTTGCTCAAAGATATCTTAATGTTTTATCTATCACAAAAGCAGGTGTACAAAATGAGTATCTCTTTATTTATTGAGAATGTTTCAATGTTTTTATGCACATGCACAATGTTTACCTACAAAGTCAACATTATAAAAATGCACTTTCATGAAGCTGAATTTCTAATGTCTAAGGCAGCAGGGGAAATGGCTCTTACAGTTATGAAAGAGAGACTCCTGCATTTGATATCTCCGGGTCTCTGTCTGATTAGATAGTGCTTGCCAATTGTATTAGTCCATTCTCACACTGCTATAAAGATACTACTCGAGACTGGGTAATTTGGAAACAAACAGGGTTTAATTGACTCACAGTTCTGCATGGCTGGGGAGGCTTCAGGAAACTTACAATCACGGCGGAAGGGGAAGCAGGCACCTTCTTCACAAGGTGGCAGAAGAGAGTGTGAGCAAAGGAGGAAATTGCCAAGCACTTATGAAACCATCAGATCTCATGAAAACTCACTCACTATCATGAGAACAGTGTAGGTGAAACTGCCCCCATGATGCAATCACCTCCCACCAGATTCTTTCCTCAACACCTGGGGATTACAATTCAAGATGAGATTTGGGTGGGGACACAAAGCCCAACCATGTCACCAACATTGAGGCAGATTTTCCCTACCTAGTCCACTCAGACTCATGAACTCATCTCTGGAAACACTCTCACATCGACGCTCAAAATAATGTTTTACCAGGTTTCAAGGCATTTCTTAATCCAGTTAAATCGACACCTAAAATCAAACCCACAAGTTCAGCCTTTGTCAACTTGGGACCCATACACATCTCCTTAAACCATACATAATTTCTAAAAAGACAATAAACAGGTAATAGTTTCACCAAACTAACATGATAGAACACTCCTGTATGAAATTTAAAACACACTAATCCCTTTCCCAGAATTTGCTTTCAGGATTGTAACATTCAGGATTTTAATCTTTTGGAATTGCGATTTTTTAGGAATTTTAGATGTTAGGCATTTTAGACTTTTAGGATTTTGACTTATTTTGTTCTTATGGGATTTCAACATTTGGGATTATGGTGTCTGAAGTTGGCTCTTTTAGGATTAATAATCTGCAGCTATTTTACTGTTGCATATATGCCCCCCAAAAGGAAATACATGTTCACAAAAACATGCACATAAATGTTTATAGCAGCATTATTCACAATGACCAAAAAGCAAAAAGAACCCAAATGCCCATGAATTAATAAATAAATAAACAAAATGTAGTACATCCATAAAATAACATATTACTCAGTCATAAAATGTAATAGAGTACTGGTACATGATACAACAAGGATAATCCTTGGAACAATTTTACTATTTTAAAAAGTGAGTTGCAAAGGACTACATAGTATATGATCCCATTTCTATCAAATGTTCATAATAGGTAAATTAATGGAAACAGAAAGTAGAGTGATGGCTGCCTGGGGATGAAGAACTTTTGGGATAAAATGGAAGATGAATGTTAAGATATATGGGGTTTCTTTTTGGAGTGAGGGAAATGTTCTAAAATTTGTTACAGTTACACAGGTCTGTGAATCTACTAAAAACATTAAATTGTTCACTTTAAGTGAGTGAATTGTAAGGTGTGTGAACTATATCTACATAAAAGTTTTATATTAAAATCATAATTTCATTTTTCCTCTAAAGAAAATAAGAGAAGAACACAGATTCCATAGGCAAAGCAAAATAGCCAAAGAACAGCCTACTCTGATCAGCCTTCTCACAGGAACACTAAATTTGACAACTATCTATACACATCAAAACATTCATAAAAACCAAAAATCATATGAATGATCACATTACCTAGTTTTAACTGCATATAACTAAATGAAGCACTGAAGAGAGTAGGAAAAACGATCTCAATTTGCTGATGCCATCCCTTTCCAAACCTTCAGCAGCATTCACGTGGCACAGTGAGAGAACCTGTGATCGTAGTAGAGGGATACCTCAGTGATTGCGGAATTTTACATTAAAACTCAGTGATTCTGAGGAGGGGGGGCCAAGATGGCTAAATAGGAACAGCTCCAGCCTCCAGCTCCCAGCATGAGCCACACAGAAGACAGTTGATTTCTGCATTTCCAACTGAGGTACTGGGTTCATCTCACTGGGGCGTGTTGGACAGTCTGTGCAGGACAATGGGTGCAGCCCAACCAGCGAGAGCCAAAGCAGGATGAGGCATTGCCTCACACATCACAAGGGGGAAGGGAATTCCTTTTCCTAGCCAAGGGAAACTGTGACACACAATACCTGGAAAACTGGGTCACTCTTACCCTAATACAGCGCTTTACCAAGGGTCTTAGCAAATGATGCACCAGGAGATTATACCCGCACCTGGCTTGGAGGGTCCCACACCCAGGGAGCCTCCCTAATTGCTAGCACAGCAGTCTGAAATCTAACTGTAAGGCAGCAGCAAGGCTGGGGGAGGGGTGCCTGCCATTGCTGAGGCTTCAGTAGGTAAACAAAGTGGTCTGGAAGCTCGAACTGGGTGGAGCCCACTGCACCTCAAGGAGGCCTGCCTGCCTCTGTAGACTCCACCTCTGGGAACAGGGCATAGCTAAACAAAAAGCAGCAGAAACCTCTGCAGATGTAAATGTCCCTGTCTGACAGCTTTGAAGAGCATAGTGATTCTCCCAGCACGGAGGTTGAGATCTGAGAACGGACAGACTGCCTGCTCAAGTGGGTCCCTGACCCCAGAGTAGCCTAACTGGGAGAGCCTAACTGGGAGTAGCCTAACTGGAGTGGACCTCAAGCAAACTGCAACAGACCTGCAGCTGAGGGTCCTGACTGTTAGAAGGAAAACTAACAAACAGAAAGGACATCCACACCAAAACCCCATCTGTACATCGCCATCATCAAAGACCAAAGGTAGATAACACCACAAAGATGGGGAAAGAGCAGTGCAGAAAAGCTCAAAATTCAAAAAAACAGAGTGCCTCTGATTTTTTTTGTTTGGGGAACCTAACATAATTAATGACTCTGTATTAGGAAATGTGCCTCCCACCAACAGCTATCCTTTTTTAAAATCTATTTCAAGGATTATCTCTAAAACGTCTCATGTTTATATTTTTCCTAGTGATCTTTCCCCACCAGACTTATAGTCTTCTACTACTCTCCCTCTGACATGGTTTTGTTGTTTCCCCACTCAAATCTCAACTTGAATTGTATCTCCCAGGTTTGGAAACCTCTAGTTAGATTTTAGAAGATGTGTAGAAACGCCTGGATGCCCAGGTAAAAGTTTGCTGCAGGGGCAGGCCCTCATGGAGAACCTCTGCTAGAGCAGTGTGGAAGGGAAATGCAGGGTCAGAGCCCCCACACAGAGTCCCTACTTGGGCACCATCTAGTGGAGCTATGAGAAGAGGGCCACCGTCCTCCAGACCCCAGAATAGTAGATCAACTTACAGCTTGCACCATGTGCCTGGAAAAGCCACAGACACTCAATGCCAGCCTGTGACAGCCGCCAGAAAGGAGGCTATACCCTGAAAAGCCACAGGGGTGGAGCTGCCCAAGACTATGGGAACCTACCTCTTGCATAAGTGTAACCTGGATGTGAGACTTGGAGCCAAAGGAGATCATTTTGTAGCTTTAAAATGTACCGCCCTACTGTATTTCAGACTACATGGGCTCTGTAACCCCTTTATTTTGGCCAATCCCATTTGGAATGGCTGTATTTACCCAATACCTGTACCTCCATTGTATCTAGGTAGTAACTAGCTTGCTTTTGATTTTACAAGCTCATAGGAAGAAGGGAGTTGCCCTGTCTCAGGAGAGACTTTGGACTGTGGACTTTTGGGTTAATGCTGACATAAGACTTTGGGGGACTGTTGGGAAGACATGATTGGTTTTGAAATGTGGGAGCATGAGACTTGGAGGGGCCAGGGAAGAATAATATGGTTTGGCTGCGTTGCCAACCAAATCTCAACTTGAATTGTATTTCCCAGAATTTCCCTGTGTTGTGGGAGGAGCCTAGGGGGAGGTAATTGAATCATGGGGGCCTGTTTTTCCCGTGTTATTCTTGTGATAGTGAATAAGTCTCAAGATCTGATCAATTTATGAGGGGTTTACACTTTTGCTTCTTCCTAATTTTCCTTGTCACCACCATGCAAGAAGTGCCTTTTGCCTCCCTCCATGATTCTGAGGCCTCCCAGCCATGGGAACTCGAGGTCCAATTAAACCTCTTCTTCCTGCCAGTCTCAGGTATGTCTTTATGAGCACCATGAAACCAGACTAATTCACCCTTCATATCAAGCTGTCTGTTTTCCACTTCATGAGGAGCACAATCTTATTGGGACAACTTGAAGTGAAGCATCATATCACCTACCTGAAATGAAAAACAGACAATACTTCTCCTCAGGGAAATAGCAAATGAAGAGTCGAGATAATTCAAATCCACGTCCCTTTCACATTTCAAATTTATCCCAATGCAAACAAAGGCTAAGATGATTCTCTGAGGACCCCCAAGGTATAGGGAGGAATTACAGGCCTTGTCCTTATCTCTTAAAATGACCTGGGGAAACATAGCCATGGTCTTATAAAATTACAAAAGCTGGCCATGGGTACCCATATCCCCACACATAACCTGCTAAATGTAGCTTTTGTGTTCTTCAATAACTGAGACAGGGCAAAAGAGGCACATAGGAACCAAAGAAAGGCAGAGAGAGAGACTAAAGAGAGGGCCAATTTTTGGCCCTTGCTATGGGAGAAAAACTCCCACCTCCAGCTCATCTTGGGAGAAACCCCAAGAGCCTTGCCGTACCTGTGGAAAGTCAAGACAGTGGAGTCTAGAATGCCAAGTGAGTAACAAGGGCCTACAGGCTCGCAATCCCTCTGGGTCCTGTCATCAATGTGGCAAAAAAAAGGGTAATGGAGAAAGGTCTGTCCCCAACTCTGAGGGGAGGGTGGGACTCCTAATGCCTTGCTGCCCTTGGCGAAAGACTGAAGGGGCCCAAGGCCTACAATGGCTCTGATGAGGCAATCAGTCCCAATCATAGTAACAGAATCTTAGATAAACCTAGATGTGTCAGGTAAATATATTGATTTCCTTGTGGACACAGGGTCTGGACTGCCAGTTCTTACTTTCTGTCCTGGATCGCTATCTGCCAAATGCTGCATTATCCTTGGTGTTGAAGGCAAACATCAGACTAGGATTTTTCACTCTACCCCTAAGTTTTAAATTTAGGACTAGTACAAAAGGCACTTCAAGGGTATGGGAACCAAGTTCTCCCAGCATCAAACTCTGAGGGGGATATACTCCCTCAGAGTAAAAGCAGAAAGCATCATCTATCAAGTAAAAGCAAAAAAACAAAAACAAACAAACAACAACAACAAAAAAAACATGGTCTGTCTTAAGACATAAAAGAAGAGTTCCTCAAGTCCAACTGCAACCTAAATTAAGTAGTACATATCAGGTGCTCCTGAGTAAAACAACTGCAGTAAAACTTAGAGGTATGGGACCTTGGGTGCACTTATCAAGAACAAAGAAATTGTTCCATTTGAGTCTTCACAGAAACTCTTGATGCAGACTCCAAGCTATTTATATGAAGCACTGGAAGATTTAAAGCTTCTGTTCAAGAAACAACCAGGCAACCAGGACCCAAAGCATCAGAGTTAAACAGCTTTCTTTGTTCTTGATCTGTGAATCTTTTATTTTGGTACAATTATGTTACACTTTGTTTTGCTCATAGTTTTTCCCACAAGAAAACTGGGTGGAATAGGCCAACCCAGCTGGGAAAGAAACGCTTTCCTCAATATATAGTTACTACTAATCTTTGGGACTTACTTGTTTAACCCCCTTGTAAACTTTGTGTCTTTTAGGAGGCAACAGTTCCACATCAAAATGATGGTTATGCAGGAACTCCAGTCTATTCTATTGGAGAATATGACCAATAATGTTTAAATCAGATAGAAAGAGACTTTCACACCCTGGCTCAGCAGGGACACTGTTGTCTCTCAGCATGAAGCTGCTCTAGAAGTGACCTAGCCCTTCAACAACCCTTAAGAATATGGACCCAAAGACTCTGAAAGAGAAAATAATGTAGATCACATAGGGTGGCCATAGCCTTCCTAGACAGGAAACAAAAGAACTTGTCAAATGAATGGAAAGAACAAACTATTCAAACAGTGCACAGATCACATCCTGAGCTCATAGTTGAAACATACTGCAGCAAGAAAGTAAAAGAGCAGAAGGGAAAATCCCCCAATTTGCAAAAGTGGAAAACCCACTGTTCGTGTCCTTGAGTTGACTTACACTCATTATAAAGCAAAAGACACACCCCTGGGGGGATGGCACAAGTATACATATGTAACAAACCTGCACGTTATGCACATGTACCCTAGAACTTAAAGTATAATAATAATAAATAAATTTTTAAAAAAGATACTAATGAGACATACAATGCATTGTATTGTATGTATTATATGTTTCATTAGCATCTTAAATCTCCGCACATGTGCTTATAGAAAACAACCCATAACATACGTGAGAGCAACACCCCTTCCCACCCCTTCATGAATAATTATGTAAGACTCCCATAAAGCGAGTTTCTCCAGTGTCAGTTGGTGCTGTTTCACCTGTGAGCAGACTACTCTGATCAGCTGTCAGAGTGTACTTTTGCTTTGCAATAAAGTATCTTGCTTGCTTTTACTTCAGACTTGCTCTCAAGTTTTTTTGTGTGTGGTGAAGTCAATAACCTGAAGGGGCCCACCAGCAACAATGGGACATATACATGTACAATAAAGTGTATTAAAAGGGTAGAGATAATAAACGCAAGATTGATGGCAGCGGTTATGACCTGGCAGTGAATGTGGAGGATAGATGCAAGACAATGGAATAGGAATGGAGCATACAGATAGATACAACAATATTGGTAATGTTTTAGTTCTTTTATTCGTTGGTGGATTGGGAGGTGCTTGTATAATTACTATTCTTTACAGTGTATATACATTTTGTTCAAATCAGATATTACATAAAAAATATTTAAAAATTATTAGAGTCTACAAACAAGTATTTTCCTGGCCCCCAAGCTGAACCACCAAATGCAACTAAAAGGTAGATTATTCATTGCTTCACCAAATAATGTTTAATGGTAAATTCTGCTTCCATTTTCGTCAGAGTTTGATTCACGTTGTGTGCATACTTTTTGCCTGAAACCACAAAAATTATCTGGTCATATTTATTGAATGTGTAATTTATTCCCAAATGAAAAATTGCATTTTGTTCATCCAATATTTCTCTTATATACTGTGGTGATATGAAATAGAAAAACTATTAAAAGTGTTAGTTCTCCCAATTTGAAAGTCCTGTATTGAGCAAATGGAGAACAACATGTGAATTTCATGAGCCCAAACACTTTTGGCATATGTGTTAGTTCTAGCAAAGCCTGTTTTATTGTGGCTGTTATAATAGTTTAGAGGTAATAGAGGGCAGTAAATAACAGCCCAGTTGGGGAATCTGTACAACTTTCCAGATTTAGAGGATATGGTGTTAGCAAAAAATAAACTTAGGGATAATGCAGTCAAGCTGATCAAAAATTAAATGGCTATATTTTTCTTTCTCCCAGATCCTGGGGTATTAACAGCATGTTGTCTTAGTTTTGAATGTGTAAAAATAAAAATTATGAACAAAAAAAGGCAGATATAATTCTAAGGACAATCTGATTTTATTTGCTTATGTATGATTTTAAAGACATTACAATTTATTGATTTTAAAAAGTAGCATTAAAGTTGGACCTATAAACCAAATCCTAGAAATTTAGAATATTCAAAATACATTCTGCTCAAAAATGTTACGAGAAATTATCTTAAACCTTTTATGAAATCTTGAAATTTAAAAGAAATATTGTAAAGTTTTGTAAGATGTCATAAAAAGTATGGGTATTAGAAAATTGAAATCTATCTTTAAAGTAAGGTGATAAAAAACAAGGAAGTCAAAAACCAAGGAAAACAGACAAAGAACTTAAACATACAATAGCTCTATATTCTAAAACATCACACTAAAAGAATTGCATCATAATTTAGAATTTTGCAGAGTATTTTAAAATCTTTAAAATCTGACTTAAGTAGGGAAAATAAGACTCTCAGTTTAAGGAGTTTGTCTGAGGAAATAATGAAAAAAAGTGATAAAAGTGATGGCAGTGTTGTTTTCAAGATGAAGTGAAAACTAGTACACATAAGTGTTTCGTCTAAAATGGGGAGAAAGAAAGAAGCTGGGTGAGGGTTTTTCTGATGGGAAAGGTAATATAAGATACACAGTAGTATAGAAGATATAATCACAATTTTAATATATTAAGAAGATGCTTTATAAATATATAGCCTTTTCTCCACCCAAAAAATTATGACTTTAGAAATTTTGTAAGCCAAAGTATATATACATACATATATATTATATACATACAACAAGAAACTAAAGCAGAAACTGAGAAAATGAGCAAACAAAGTCAATGAATATTGGATCTGTCACATATGGATGTAAGATGCACCAAAGGAATGTTTCAACTAGAAAAATAATGAAAAAATCTCAGAGAAGAGTTGGCTTAGGGAATAGTGTACTTGATGTTGCAATAACTTTTGAGGCTTTTTACTAGGTGGTGTAGGTGTTGACAAAAACATTTCTGTTCTTTAACTTCAGCCACAATGAAAAACATTGTGGTACATCTAGTCCTAGATCCTTGAGGAATCGCCATACTGTTTTCCATAATGGTTGAACTAGTTTAAGGCAATCCCACCAACAGTGTAAAAGTGTTTTTATGGCTGCATAGTATTCCATGGTGTGTATATGTGCCACATATTCTTAATCCAGTCTGTCACTGATGGACATTTGGGTTGATTCCAAGTCTTTACATTGTGAATAGTGCCGCAAGAAACATAATGCGGTGTATGTGTCTTTATAGCAGCATGATTTCTAATCCTTCATATATACCCAGTAATGGATGGTTGGGTCATATGGTACATCTAGTTCTAGATCCTGAGGAATCGCCATACTGTTTTCCATAATGGTTGAACTAGTTTACAATCCCACCAACAGTGTAAAAGTGTTCCTATTTCTCCACATCCCTCTCCAGCACCTGCTGTTTCCCTGACATTTTTAAGATTGCCATTCTAACTGGTGTGAGAGATGATATCTCATTGTGGTTTCCTTTGATTTGCATTTCTCTGATGGCCAGTGATGATGAGCATTTTTTTCATGTGTCTGTTGGCTGTATGAATGTCTCTTTTGAGAAAATGTCTGTTCATATCCTTTGCCCACTTTTTGATGGGGTTGTTTGTTTTTTTTCTTGTGAATTGTTTGAGTTCTTTATAGGTTCTGGATATTAGCCCTTTGTCAGATGAGTAGATTGCAAAAATTTTCTCCCATTCTGTAGGATGCCTGTTCACTCTGATGGTAGTTTTCTTTTGCTGTGCAGAAGCTCTTTAGTTTAATGGAGATCCCATTTGTCAATTTTGCTTTTGCTGCCATTGCTTTTGGTGCTTTAGACATGAAGCTCCTCTTTCCCCATGCCTATGTCCTGAATGGTACCACCTAGGTTTTCCTCTAGGTTTTATGGTATTAGGGTCTAACATTTAAGTCTCTAATCCATCTTGAATTAATTTTTGTATATGAGTAAGGAAAGGATCCACTTTCAGCTTTCTACTTATGGCTAGCCAATTTTCCCAGCACCATTTATTAAATAGAATCCTTTCCCATTTCTGTTTCTCTCTGTGGCTCTGTCAAAGACTGGGTATACGGTGATGTGTGGTATTATTTCTGGAGGACTCTGTTCTGTTCCATTGCTCTATATCTCTGTTTCTTGGTACCAGTATCATGCTGTTTTGCTACTGCAGCCTTGTAGTAGTTTGAAGTCAGGTAGCTGGATGCCTCCAGCTGTCTTGACTTAGGATTGTCTTGGCAATGCGCCTTTTTTGGTTCCATATGAATTTTAAAAGCAAAGTTTTTCCAATTCTGTGAAGAAACCTATTGGTAGTTTGATGGGGATGGCATTGAATCTATAAATTACCTCGGCAGTATGGCCATTTTCACTAATATTGATTCTACCCAGCCATCCCATTACTGGCATATACTCAAAAGGATTATAAATCTTGCCAAGCATAAAGACACATGCACACGTGATGTTTTATTGCGCACTATTCACAATAGCAAAGACTTGGAATCAACCCAAATGTCCATCAACAAAGTGACAGACTGGATTAAGAAAATGTGGCACATACATACCATGGAATACTGCGTTTCATAAAAGGATGAGTTTGCATCCTTGTAGGGACATGGATGCAGCTGGAAACCGGCCATTCTTAGCAAACTATCACAAGAACAGAAACTAAACACCGCATGTTCTCACTATATAGGTGGAACTGAACAATGAGATCATCGACTCGGAAGGGGAACATCACACACTGGGGCCTATCATGGGGAGGGGAGGGATTGCATTGGGAGTTATACCTGATGTAAATGATGAGTTGATGGGTGCTGACGAGTTGATGGGTGCAGCACAGCAACATGGCACAAGTATACATATGTAACAAACTTGCACGTTATGCACATGTACCCTAGAACTTAAAGTATAATAATATTAAAAAATAAATAGAAAAAAAAAAGAAAAAAACATTGTGAACTATGGCTTTAGGTGTCTTCAGGTCTTATAGCTTGCCCAAATGGCCCCAAATTTTCTCTTTCTAGGATCTCCCCTCATCCAGCTCCAGAGATATCAATGCCGTAAGAGAAGGAGGCAGTGTTCCTTATTCAGAGATACATAAGTTGCCCTAGGACACATAAGACTAAGCCTAGCTTAACACTCAGAAAGCAGAAAAGAAGGTCCTGGATATCTTCTCCAAACCTGTTATCTAAATGAAGTTTATAACTCATTCAACACAGATCTCTCAGCCCCTAGAACAGTTGTCCCCAGCCATTTTGACCCCAGGGACTGGTTCTGTGGAAGACAATTTTTCCACAGGCAGGTAGTATGGGGGTGAGGGTTGGGGAGAGATTCAGGATGATTCAAGTGAATTACATTTATTGTGCTCTTTATTTCTTTATTATTACATTGTAATAATAATGAAATAATTATACAACTCACCATAACATAGAATAAGTGGGAGCCCTGAGTTTGTTTTCTTGCAACTATATGGTCCCACCTGGGGGTGATGGGAGACAGTGACAAATCATCAGGCAAAGGAGTGTGCAACCTAGCTTCCTCACATGCGCAGTTCACAATAGGGTTCATGCTCCTATGAGAATATAATGCTGCCACTGATCTGACAGGAGGCAGAACACAAGTAGTAAGTCCAGTCATGGGGAGTAGCTGTAAATACAAATGAAGCTTTGCTTCTTTTCCTGCCGCAAATCTTTAGGATGTTATGCTAAGTGTAACAATCCAGTCACATAATTAAAAATACTGCCTAATTCCACTTATATGAGGTACCTATAATAGTCAAACTCAGAGAAACAGAGTATAGAATGGTAGTACCAAGAGCTGGTGAAAGGGGAAATAGGGACTTGCTTTTCGAGGGGTATAAAGTTTAAATTATAAAACATGAATAAATTTTAGAGATCTGCTGCATAACATTGTACCTATAGTAGACAATATTTGTAAAACTTAAAAAGTTTGTTGCAAGGGTAGATCTCATGTTAAGTGTTTTTGCCACAATAAATTTGTTAAATGCTTTTGACATACTAAATAAGTAAATAAATAAAATTATAGAATTAAGATAATTTTCCCTCAGTAATTTTAAGGCAATACTTCATTACCTTCTAATATCAGGATTTCTACTGAGAAGTCTGATTTCATTGTTTCCTTATTTATGACCTTATCCATGATCTCTTCCCCATAGCTTTTAGAATTCTTTACCTTCAGTATTTACGATGATTTTATTTTGTTTCATTTTCACTTTTACATAAAAGGTAATTTCCAAAATTCTAATAACGTTTGGTTATTTATTCAAAACTAAGAGAGCCACTGTGTTAGTCCGTTCTTATGCTGCTAATAAAGACATCCCTAAGACTGGATAATTTATAAAGGAGAGAGATTTAATTGACTCACCGTTCAGCATGTCTGGCGGGGAGCTCTGGAAACTTACAATCATGTTAGATGGGGAAGAAAACACGTCGTTCACGGGGTGGCAAGACGGAGAAGTGACAAGGAAAAGGGGGAAAACCTCCTTATAAAACCATCAGATCTTGTGAGATCTCACTTACTAACATGAGAACAATATGAGGACAACTGCCCCAAAGATTAAATAACCTCCCACCAGGTCCCGCCCACAACACTTGGGAATTATGGAATCTATAATTCCAGATGAGATTTCGGTAGAGACACAGTCAAACTATATCAGTCACTAAAAGGTGAACACTGAGGGATGGTTGAGTCTAATATTCTAGAATCTTCAGGCAGAACAGTCATTTTGTTATGCAACTATCATCATCGTATTTATGTATTTTAGGCTGTTCGGTGGAAACCATGAAGAACTGTACAATATCGCCTATAGATGTAAACCTAAATTCCAGTGATCTAAGAAACCAAAATAGAAATAAATTCTGAGTTCTCACTGATCCAGGACCCCAGAATTGAAAGAGGTTTTGAGTTGAGTTTTCTCTGTTCTTCAGCAGATTTTTTACTAAATCTGTCTTTTTGAGTTTTTCCCTCTCATTTATAGACTTTGACGATCTTTTTGGTTTTCAGATCCATTCCCATTCATATTCGTATAAATACAGTTTGCCTCTATTTAATTAACCTTTCAGGAATTACACCATGCAGATTGAGTTTTTTTTTCTCTCATCCATCATTAGGGACATTTAGTCTTCAGCTTTTTTGTATCTGACAAGTAAGTTATCACTTATTTATCAACTTCGAACTTAAAATTATTTGACAATTCTGATCTTCTGTCTTCTTATCTCAATATTATTTGATATATGACTTAAAAATGCCTTAATAAGCATGTGAATGGAGTGTCATGATATATCACAATAAATGTGTATGCATAGTTTACCACATTTAACCAGAAATCTAAATGATGTATTTATAATCACCTTTCTAGGGGGTGTTGATCTGTTTGTTTGTTTTTTTTTTTTAATTTTATAGGTACATATTAGATGGATATATTATGGGGTACTCTTTGTTTTCTATTTCTTCTCGAATCTGCTTTTATAATTTATGCCTTATTATGTTGCCATCAATTTATTCTAAAATTTCAAATCAATTACTATAGAGATGTTCATAATAGACTGTTGTGGTTTTAATTTCCTTTCCATATCAAATATCATATTTTTAGTTTATTTTTAAAAATCAAACTTTTAAGATTTACTTATTGTATTACTCATCTTAAATAATTAGTTTTTAGTTTCACATAATTTTTTCACTCTTCTCTCTTCTGATATTAAATTTAACTTCATGGTTAAATCCCTGTTTCTACTTTCCTTCTACTTTTTCTGTTTTTGCTTTACAAATTTCTAAAGAGGTGGATACTGAGTCCATTAATTTTGGGGGTTCAAAAAATAAAACTATTCAAAGCTATAAATTTTCTTTGTAATAGTTGTTTTCCACAAGGATTGAAGTCCATGTTCTTTTTTCTATACCACCAGCTTCTTTTTTGATCCAGAAGACTTTATGAGTGTTTGTTAATTTCTAAAAGCTATTTAATTCAAATTACACTGGATCATGATAACAGAACATGTTACATCTCTCCGTCTTGCTTTGTTTCAGGTGTACTTTGTGGCTAAATATATACATACTTTCTGTAAATTATGTAAGGACATAAAAACTATAAATATTTGTTTATGGAAATGAAGTTTTCTGCATTTCAAATAGACCTTATTGATTGTAGATGTTTACTTCTTATTTACTTCTTGGATCCTTAATCTGTTAAGTTCTGAAAAAACAGAAAAATATTTTTAATACAAATGAAAGATTTTACATTTTGATATAAAATTGTATATTTCACCATTAATCTGACAAATGACATGTTATTTTATCCCTTACATATTATTTCATATTAACTATGGACAACTTTTTAATTCTCTTCCTTTAATTTTTGCTGGTTTGCTCAAGTTTCTGATATTCTCTGGTATATCGGAAGTTTTACTATGTAAAGCATTCTAAAGTTTTTGTTCTATTTTAGGGAATATGTATGTAGATAATGATAAACTCTACATCATTTCAAAAAAAAGCTTACAAATTGAGGCTAAAAATTTAGAAGTAACCTGAGAAAGATTAGAAATAGAATGTACAAGTTTCAGTAATCTCAGATCTTTGAGAGGAGAGGTGAGTAGATCACTTGAGGCTAGCAGTTAGAGACCAGCCTGCCAAAATGATGAGACCCCATCTCTACTAAAAATACAAAAAAATTAGCCACACTTGGTGGCACGGAACTGTAATCCCAGTTACTTGGGAAGGTAGAGGCAGAAGAATTGCTTGAACCCAGGAGGCAGAGGTTGAAGTGAGCCATGATCATGCCACTGCATGATCAAAAAAAAAAAAAAAAAAAAAAGAAAGAAAGAAAGAAAGAAAAAGAAGGTACCACTTTCAAAAAAATGAGAATTGTCAGAAAACATTCCATTAAAGAAATGCTTGAAATAAACATAGACATAACACGGTAAACAGAAAACCAGAAATGTAGAGAGTTAAATACATCCAAATGTATCACAAATTATAAGTTGAACTGACTAAATTTATCTGTTAACTAAGAGAGATTCTGAATTTGGTTGAAAAAGAAACCTAATGTATATTTATAAGACATGCATTTAGATTTTAAAAGTCCAGGAAACTTGCAAATGAAAGGGGGCAGAAAGTCATTCCTAAAAAGTCTAACACAGATAGATAATATAGTATATTAGTGTACTGTGTTAGTCCATTCTTACATTGCTATGGAGAAGTACCAGAGACTGGATAATTTATAATGAAAGAGGTTTAATGCACTCATGGTTCTGCAGGCTGTACAGGAAGTATGGTGGCATCAGCTTCTGAGGAGGCCTCAGGGAACTTCCAATCATCTTGGAAATGGAAGGGAAAATAAGGCACTTCACAAAGACAGAGAAGGAGGAAAAGAGAGAGAGGAGAGGTGTCACACAGTTTTAAATGACCAGATCTCACAAGAACTCACTCACTATTGCGACCAAGGGAAATAGTGCTAAACCATTCATGAGAAACTCCTCCCTTAATCCAATCACCTCCCACCAGGACCTACCTCCAACATT
This sequence comes from Papio anubis, assembly GCF_008728515.1. NCBI lineage: Eukaryota > Metazoa > Chordata > Mammalia > Primates > Cercopithecidae > Papio > Papio anubis. The sequence goes on along the minus strand of NW_022166020.1, from coordinate 8,332 downwards.
GGGGATTACAATTCGACATGAGATTTGGTGGGGACACAGATCCAAAATATATCATATATGACAATGTAGAATTTAGAAAGAAAAATTCTAACATGAAAAAGCTTTTATTTTAGTAAAAATTATCACTGAAAATGCATAATATGTATGCATCTCATGTATCTAACGATATAACTTAAAATCTAAAAAATGTATAGAACAAATATATATAATAACTATTACATATGAAATTGTTATCATTAGAATAATGAAGAAGAAATAGAAAAATCACAATTATTATGGGGAACTTTAATGAAATTTCTTTTTAAAAATTTTTATTCACAACCTCGATGGGTTTTTAAAAATTATTTAAGATTCAGGAGGTAAATGTGCATGTTTGTTTTTTACGTGGAAATAATACTGTGCAATGGTGAGGCTTGGACTTGTAGTGTACCCATCACCCAAATAGTGAGCAATGTACTTGATGTGGTTTGGTTCTGTGTCCCCACTAAATCTCATGTTGAATTGTCAATAACAATGTTGAAGACGCGGCCTGGTGGAAGGTGATTGGATCATAGGGGTGGTCCTTCATAAATGGTTTAGCACCATTCCTTTGGTGCTGTCCTATGATAGCGTTCTCATGAGATCTGTGTGTTTAAAAGGGCATGGGTCTTCTCCCTTCTCTCTCTTCCTCCTGCTCTGTTCATGTGAGATGCTGGTCTTGCTTCGCTTTCTGCCATGATAGTAAGTTTCCTGAGGTCTCCCCAGAAGCAGACCAGATGCTGCCATGCTTCCTGTACAGCCTGTAAAACTGAGCCGACAAACCTCATTGTTAAAAATAAATTGCCCAGTCTCAAGTATTTATTTAAAGCAATGTGAGAATGGGCTAATATAATACCCAGTAAGTACTTTTTAAATACTCACCCCTCCACCATTCTTACTTGTGTCATCCGAATGTCTATTATTTTCATTTTAATGTTCATGTGTACCCATTGTTTTACTTCCACTAATAAGTGAGAACATGTAGTACTTGATTTTATGTTTCTGGGTTATTTCACTAAGGATAATGTTCTCCAACTCCATTGATCTTACTGCAAAAGACAAAATTTTATTCTTTTTTATGACTGCATAGATTTCCATGGTGTATATAAACACATATATGTATAAATATATAATATATACCTATATGTAATTATAATATACACATATATGCACATATTTCATATATGTAATATGTATTATACACATAAATGTTTCTTAACTTTTCATAAATATATTTTATATATGTGTAAATTATATATGTGTACATATGTGTGTGTATATATATATAAACACATGTATTCCACAGGGTGTATATGTGTATATGTGTGTGTGCCTGTGTGTGTGTATATATATATAATGAGTGTATGTACGTGTATACGTATATATATTCACATTTTTCTTTATTTGATTATCTGTTCATGGACACTTAGGTTAATTCTATGACTTTGCTATTGTGAATGATGCTGCAATAAAAATGCAAGTGCAACTGTTCTTTTTATATAAATATTTATTTTTCTTTGAGTAGATGCTCAGTAGTGCGATTGATTATTGCACTGAGTGATAGTTCTACTTCTTTGAGAAATCTCCATATTGTTTTCCATTCAGGTTTTATTAATTTACATTCTCATTCTCGTCAAGAGTGTATGGGCATTCTCTTTTCTCTGAATCCACATTAACATCTGTGAGTTTGTTTTGTTTTTTTTTTTTTGGCTTTTTAATACTAACTATTCTGATCAGTGTAAGATGGTATCTTGTTGTGGTATTGATTTGCATTTATCTGGTGGCTTGTGATGTGGAGCATTTTTTCATGTTTATTGGCCACTTTTATGTCTTATTTTGGGAAGTGTCTGTTCCTGTCCTTTGCTCACTTTTTAATGTTTTTTTTTTTTTTTTTTCCTTATTACATTGTTTGAGTTATATGTAGATTCTGGATATTTGTTATTTATCAAAGGCATAATTTGCAAATATTTTCTCCTATTCTGTATGTTGTCAGTTTATAATATTGAAATTTTCTTTCTGTACAGAAGCAGTTTACTTTAATTAAGTACCATTTGTCTATTTTCACTTTGCTTACATTTGCTTTTGAGATCTTAATGATAACTTCTTTACCTAGGCCAATGCCCAGAAAAGTTTTCCTAGATTTTCATCTGGAATTTTTGTAAGTCTGTGGTCTCACATTTAAGTTTTTAATTGACACTGAGTTAATTTTTGTATATGGTGAAAGATTGGGGTCCACTTTCATTTTTCTGCATATGGCTAGCCAATTTATTCAGGACCATTTATTAAATAGGATGTCCTTTTCACATTATTTTTGTCAAAATTTTAAAAGATCAGTTGGTTATAGGTATTTGACTTTTATTTCTGGGTTCTCTATTCTGTTTCATTTATTTAGATGTCTACTTTTGTACCAGTATTATTCTATTTTGGTTACTATAGCCTATATATGATGTCCAGATTCAATCTCCTGCATATCACTAGCCTATTATCCCAGCATCATTTATTGGACAAGGATTCACTTCCCCATTGCTTTTTTGCTTAACTTTGTCAAAGATCATGTAGTTGCAGGCTTACAACATTGTTTATGTGCTCTCTATTCTGTTTCATTGGTCGACATGTCTGTTTTTGTGCCACTGACATGCTGTTTTTTTTTTACTGTAGCCTTATAATATGGTTTGAAGTCGGGTAACATGATGCCTCCAGCTTCATTCATTTTGCTTAAAATTGCCTTGGCTATTTAAACTCTTTTTGCTTCTGTATTATTATTTTTTTAAACTAATTCTGTGAAAAATATCATCTGTAGTTTCATATAAATGAATCTGTAAATTGCTTTGGGTAGTATGGCCATTTTAACAATATTGAACAATATTGATTATTCCTATCAACGAGAATGGAATAAATTTTCATTTGTTTTTATCAACTCCAATTTCTTTGAGCAGTGTTTTGTAATTCTTATCATAGAGATTTTTCACCTCCCTAGTTAGCTTTATTACTGGGTATTCTATGCTTCTTGTGGCTATTGTGAATGTATTGTGGTCTTGATTTGCCTCTGAGCTTAGACATTGTTGATGTATAGAAAGGTTACTGATTTTTTTTTTTTTTTTTGACGGAGTCTTGCTCTGTCGCCCAGGCTGGAGTGCAGTGGCGCGATCTCGGCTCACTCCAAGCTCCGCCTCCCTGGTTCACGCCATTCTCTTGCCTCAGCCTCCCGCGTAGCTGGGACTACAGGCGCCCGCCACCACGACCGGGTAATTTTTTTATATTTTTAGTAGAGACAGAGTTTCATTGCGTTAGACAGGATGGTCTCGCTCTCCTGACCTCGTGATCTGCCCATCTCGGCCTCCCAAAGTGCTGCGATTACAGGCGTGAGCCACCGCACCTGGCTGAAAGGTCACTCATTTCTGTACATTGATTTCATATCCTGAAATTGTTTTAAAGTTGCTTATCAGATGAAGGAATCTTTGGGCAGACACTCGCGTTTTCTAAGTATAGAATTATGTTGTCTTCAAACAGAGATAGTTTGACTTCCTCTCTTCCTAGTTAGACACATTTTATTTCTTTCTTTTATTTGATTTCTCTGGCTATACATTCCATTTCTAAGAAAAACAGGAGTAGTGAGAATGGTCATTTTTTTTCTTGTTCCAGTTCTCAAGGGCAGTGCTTGCAGCATTTTTCCATTCAGTATAATATTGACTGTGGGTTTGTCATAGATGGCTCTTACTATTTTGACATAGATTCCTCCAATACCTCTTTTTTTGAAGACTTTTAACATAAAGTAATGTTAAATTTTATTAAAAGCCTTTTCTGCATCTATTGATATAATCATGTTATTTTTGTTTCTAGTTTTCTCAATGTGGTGAATTACATTTATTGATATGTACGTTGAAGCAATCTTGCATCCCAGGGATAAAACCTACTTGATTGTGTTGAATTAGCATTTTGATATGCTGCTGGGTTTGGTTTGCTAGTATTCTGCTGAGAATGTTTGCTTCTACCTTCATCAAGGGTATTGACCTGAAGTTTGTGTATGTGTATGTGTGTCTCTGCCACATTTTGGTATCAGGATGATGATGGCTTCATAGAATGAGTTACAGATGACTGCTTCTTCCTCAATTTTTTGCAGTAATTTTAGTAGGAATAGTATCAACTCTTCTTTATATATGTGGTAGAATTTGGCTTTGAATTTGTCTGGTCCCGGACTTTTCCTGGTTGGTAGGTTTTTTATTACTGATTCAATTTCAGTACTCATGATAAATGTGTTCAGGGATTTAATTTCTTCTTGCTTCAATCTTGGAGGATTGTAGTTTCCAGGAATTTATCTATTTCCTCTAGATTTTCTAATTTGTGTGCATAGAAGTGTTCATAGTAGTTTCTTAGAGTTTTTTTTTTTTTTTTTCCCCTCCCTTCACCCTTAGAGTTTTTGGTTTTTGGGTGTGTGCCATTGGTAAAGTCCCCTTGGCCATTTCCTGATTGTTTTTATTTGGATCTTTTTGTTAGTTATTCTTTATTACTCTGCCCAGCAACTTATTATTTTTTCCTTCAAAGAAACAATTCCTGGATTCGTTGGTCTTTTGTGTAGTTGCTCACACCTCAGTTTCCTTCAATTTAGCTCTGATTTGGTTATTTTTGACTTCGGCTAGTCTTTAGGTGAGTTCAGTCTTGTTTCTTTAGTTCTTGTAGGTGTGATGTTAATTTGTTAATTTGAGATTTGGGTAACTTATTGATTTTGATGGTTAGTGCTATAAACTTCCCTCTTAACGCTTCTTAGCTTCATCCTAGAGATTCTACTATGTTGTATATTTATTAGCATTAGTTTCAAGGAATTACTTGATTTCTGCTTTAATTTTATTTACTCAAAAGTCATTCAGGAGCAATTTGTTTAATTTCCATGTAATTGGTTTTGAGCAATTTTCTTAGTATTGATTTATATTTTTATTGTGCTATGGTCTGAGAGTGTGTTTAATATAATTTTAGTATTTTGAATTTGCTGAGGATTTTCTCATATCTGATTGTGTGGTCGATTTTATAGTATGTGCCATGTGCATATGAGAATAATATATACTTTATTTTCTTTGTTTGTTTGTTTTTATGGTAGATAGTTCTCAAGATGTCTGTTTGGCACATTTGGTCCAATGTCTAGTTCAGGATCCAAATATTTTTGTTAGTTTTCTTCCTCGATGATCTGTCTGGTATCATCAGTGGAGCGTTAGTGACACCTACTATTATTGTGTGGTTATCCAAATCTCTTTGTAACTCTCTAAGAACTTATTTTATGAATCTAGGTGCTCCTGTGATGGGTGCATATATATTTAAGATTGTTAGGACTTCTTGTTGAATTGAACCTTTTACCTCTATGTCATGTTTTTCATTTTACTTTTTTAATCATTCTTGATTTAAAATCATTTTTTTTCTCCAGAAATTAATAGCAAGTCCTGCTTTCTTTTGTTTTCCATTTGATTGGTAATTTTTTTCTCCACACCCCCCCTTTTTTTTTTTGAGCCGTTACTTTTGGTGTCATTGCATGTAAAATGAGTCTTTTGTTGACGTCATACAGTTGGATCTTACTTCTTTTTCCAGCTTGTCACTCTGTGCCTTTTAATTGGGAAATTCAGCCTGCCTACATTCAAGGTTACTATTGATATGTGCAGGTTTGAGCCTGTCATTGTGTTGTTAGCTGGTTATTGTTCATACTTGATTGTGTGTTTGTATTATCGTGTAAATAATTTATGTATGTATGATTTTGTGGTGGCTGGCAATGTTCTTTACTGTCTGTGTTTAGCGCTTCTTTCAGGACTTCTTTTAAGGCAGGTTTGGTGGAAACAAATTCCCTTAGCATTTATTGTCTGAAAAGAATCATTTTTCTCTTATGCTTATGAAGCTTACTTTACCTGATTACGAAATTCTTTTCTTTAAAAATGTTAAATATAGGCCTCTGTATTAGTCTGTTCTCATGCTGTTAATAAAGGCCTACCCAAGACTGCATGATTTATAAACGAAAGAGTGTTAATGGACTCACAGGTCCCCACAGCTGGGCAGGCCTCACAATCATGGCAGGAAGCAAACAAGAAGCAAAGACACATCTTACATGGCAGCAGGCAAGAGAACTTTTGCAAAAAACTCCCATTTATAAAACCATTAGGTGTTGTGAGACTTACTCACTATCACGGGAACAGCATGGGAAATACCTGCCCTCATGATTCAATTACCTCCTACCAGGTCCCTCCCATGACACGTGGGGATTGTCACAGTTCAAGATGAGATTTGGATGGGGGACATGGCCAAACCATATCAGTCCCCAAACCCTTCAGGCTTGTAGAGTTTCTGCTGGAAGGTCCACTGTTAGCCTGATGGGGTTTCCTTTGCCATTTTCTCTGTAGCTTTCTTTCCTATTTTTTGAATTTTGATTTTGGAGAATCTGATGACTTTGTGTCTTCTTGTATAATACTTCACAGGGGTTCTCTGTATTTCTTGAATTTGAATATTGACATCTTAGCAAGATTGGATAAAATTTCTTGGACAATATCTGAAAATGTGTTTTCCGAGTTACTTGCTCTCTCTTCCTCTCTTTCGGGGATGCAAACATGTCATAGATTTGGTCTCTCTAGAATCCTGTATTTCTCTGAGGTTTTATTCACTCTTCTTTATTGTTCTTTCTTTATTTTTGTCTGACTTACATTTTGGAAAACTGTCCTTCAGGCTCTGAAACTCTTTCATCAGCTTGGTTAATTCTGATGCTAATATTTGGTATTGTATTCTGAAAAATATTTAAGTGAGTGTTTCAACTCTATCAGTTTAGTCTGGTTGTTACTTAAAGTGATCATTTCATCTTTTATATTCTGCATCATTTTATTGTATTTCTTAGATTCCTTGCATTGGGTTTCATCTCTCACCTGAACGTAGATGATCATTATTTTTATCCGCTTTCTCATTTATATTTCTTACATTTTAGACATTTCAGCATTTTTAAAAGCCATTGTTTGGAAACTAATTCAGTCGTGTAGAAGTAAGAAGACACTCTGGCTTTTTGGGTTGCCAGAGTTCTTGTGCTGGTTATTTATCATCTTCTGTGTAGGCTGATGTTTCTCCAGTCTTTGAAATTGATGTTTTTGAAATGGGATTTTAATGCTTTTATCTTATTTGTTGCCCTTATGGTTTTGCATGTATAAGGTGGGTTCAGTTGAATAGCTTAAATACTAATCCACTCCTAGGTCTTAGAGGAGCCTCCTCAAATTACTGTCTCCATAGCTGCATTTTTTTTGTTGTTGTTCTTGGGTGTTCTGGTCCTTAGGGCTCCGTCAGGCCAGGGGCTGTAGTTAGCAGACAGGCTGTATCCTTATCTGGTTTTTTATTTATTTATTTATTTATTTATTTATTTATTTATTATTATTATTACACTTTAAGTTCTAGGGTACATGTGCATAACGTGCAGGTTTGTTACATATGTATACTTGTGCCATGTTGGTGTGCTGCACCCAACAACTCATCAGCACCCATCAACTCGTCATTTACATCAGGTATAACTCCCAATGCAATCCCTCCCCCCTTCCCCCCCATGATAGGCCCCGGTGTGTGATGTCCCCCTTCCTGAGTCCAAGTGATCTCATTGTTCAGTTCCCACCTATAAGTGAGAACATGCGGTGTTTGGTTTTCTGTTCTTGTGATAATTTGCTAAGAATGACGGTTTCCAGCTGCATCCATGTCCCTACAAAGGACACAAACTCATCCTTTTTTATGGCTGCATAGTATTCCATGGTGTATATGTGCCACATATTCTTAATCCAGTCTGTCACTGATGGACATTTGGGTTGATTCCAAGTCTTTGCTATTGTGAATAGTGCCGCAAGAAACATACGTGTGCATGTGTCTTTATAGCAGCATGATTTCTAATCCTTTCGATATATACCCAGTAATGGGATGGCTGGGTCATATGGTACATCTAGTTCTAGATCCTTGAGGAATCGCCATACTGTTTTCCATAATGGTTGAACTAGTTTACAATCCCACCAACAGTGTAAAAGTGTTTTTTATGGCTGCATAGTATTCCATGGTGTATATGTGCCACATATTCTTAATCCAGTCTGTCACTGATGGACATTTGGGTTGATTCCAAGTCTTTGCTATTGTGAATAGTGCCGCAAGAAACATACGTGTGCATGTGTCTTTATAGCAGCATGATTTCTAATCCTTTCGATATATACCCAGTAATGGGATGGCTGGGTCATATGGTACATCTAGTTCTAGATCCTTGAGGAATCGCCATACTGTTTTCCATAATGGTTGAACTAGTTTACAATCCCACCAACAGTGTAAAAGTGTT
>NW_022166019.1:65272-102811 GCF_008728515.1 Papio anubis | reverse complement strand
CAGTGTTAGCGAATGGTTTCTTGAGAGGAAAGCTGTAACACTGTGAGATGAATTCACAAATCACAAAGAAGTTTCTCAGAAAACTTCTTTCTCTTTTTTATCGGAGGATATTTCCTTGGCCCTATAGTCTTCCAAGGGATCCGAAATATCAGTTTTCAGATTCCACAGAAATAAGGCTAGCAAAGAGCTCCACGAAATACAGCTGTAAATCAGTTACTGGAAGGCACACATCACAAAGCAGTTTCTCAGAAATCTTCTTTCCAGTTTTTCTCTGAGGATATTTTGTTTTTCACCATAGCCCTCCATGGGCTGCAAACTATCACTTTGCAAACTCCACAAGAACAGCCTTAGCAAACGGCCTCTTGAGGGAAAAGCTGTAACTCTGTGAGATGAATTCACAGATCACAAAGAAGTTTCACAGGAAGCCTCTTTCTCTTTTTTATCGAAGGATATTTTCTTTGGCCCTATAGTCTTCAAAGGGATCCGAAACATCTGTACACAGACTCCACAGAAATATGGCTAGCAAGCAGCTCCACGAAATGAAGCTGTATCTTAGTGAGTGGAAGTCACATATCACAAACCAGTTTTTCAGAAGGCTTCTTTCCATTTTTTTTCTGAGGATATTTCCTTTTTCACCATAGCCCTCCCTGGGCTTCCAAATATCACTTTGCAAATTCCACAAGAACAGTCTTAGCAATCCGCTTCTTGACGGGAATGCTGTAACTCTGTGAAATGAATTCACAGATCAAAAGGAGTTTCTCAGAAAGCTTCTTTCTCATTTTTATCGGAGGATATTTGCTTTGGAAATATAGTCTTCAAAGGGATCTGAAATATCAGTTCTTAGATTCTACAGAAATAAGACTAGCAAACAGATCCACGAAATGCAGCTGTAACTCAGTGAGTGGAAGTCACACGTCCCAAAGCAGTTTCTCAGAAATATTCTTTTCAGTTTTTATCTGAGGATATTTTCGTTTTCACCATAGCCCTCCATGGGCTTTCAAATATCACTTGGCAAATTCCAGGAGAAGAATTTTAGCGAACGGCTTCATGAAGGGAAAGCTGTAACTCTTTGAGATGAATTCACAGATCAAAAAAAAGTTTCTCAGAAAGCTTCTTTCCATTTTTAACTGAGGTTATTTTCATTTTCACCAAAGCCCACCTTCGGCTTCCAAATCTAAGTTTTCAAATTCCACAAGAACAGTCCTACCGAATGGCTTATTCAGGGGAAAGTTGTAACTCTGTGAGATGAATTCACAGATCACAAAGCAGGTTCTCAGAAAACTTCTTTGCAGTTTTTATCTGAGTATATATATTTTTTTCACCTTAATCCTACAAGGGCTTCCAAATATCACTTTGCAAATTTTACAAGAACAGCCTTAGCAAACGGCTTCTTGAGGGGAAAGCTGTAACTCTGTGAGATGAATTCACAGATCACTAAGAAGTTTCTTGAAAGCTTCTTTCTCTTTTTTATCGGAGTATATTTCCGTTGGCCCTGTAGTCTTCAAAAGGATCCGAAATATCTGTTCTCAGATTCCATGGAATTAATGCTAGCAAACAGTTCCACGAATTACAGCTGTAACGCAGTGTGTGGAAGTCACACGTCAAAACAGTTTCTCAGAAACCTTCTTTCTAGTTTTTATCTGAGAATATTTTCTTTTTCAACGTAGCCCTCCATGGGCTTCCGAATATCTCTTTGCAAATTCCACAATAACAGTCTTAGCGAATGGCTTCTTGAGGGGAAAACTGTAACTCTGTGAGACGAATTTACAGATCACGAAGCGGTTTCTCAGAAAGCTTCTTTCCAGTTTTTATCTGAGGATATTTTCTTTTTCACCATAGCCCTCCATGGTCTTCCAAATATCACTTTGGAAATTCCACAAGAACAGCCTTAGCAAAAGGCTTTTTCAGGGGAAAGCTCTAAGTCTGTGAGATGAATTCACAAATCACAATAAAATTTCTCACAAAGCTACTTTCTAGTTTTTATTTGAGGATATTTCCTTTGTCACCGTAAGCTTCATTGTGCTAAGAAATATCCCAATGCAGATTTCATGAACACAGTGTTAGCGAACGGATCAATGAAAAGGAAAGTGTAACTCAGTGAGTGGAAGTCAAACATCACAAAGCAGTCTCTCCCAGAGTTTCTTTCCAGTTTTTATCTGAGGATATTTTCTTTTTCACCATAGCCATCCATGGGCTTCCAAATATCACTTTTCATATTCCACAGGAAGATTCTTAGCGAACGGCTTCTTGAGGGGAAGCTGTAACTCTCTGAGATGAATTCAAAGATCACAAAGAAGTTTCTCAGAAAGCTTCTTTCTCGTTTTTATCGGAGGATATTTCCTTTGGCGCTATAGTCTTCAAAGGGATCCGAAATATCAGTTCACGGATTCCACAGAAACAGGGCTAGCAAACGGCTCCATGAAATACAGCTGTAACTCAGTGAGTAGAAATCACACATCACAAAGCACTTTCTCAGAAAGCTTCTTTCTAGGTTGAGCTAAGGTGATTTGTGGTCTCGGAGCGCCACCGTGTGTCCTTTTTTTAGATTATGCGAAAGCACTGTTAGCAAGCTTCTGTATGAAAACAATGATGAAACTGTGAGCTGAATTCACGCACAACAAAGAAGTTTCTGAGAAGGCTTCTCTGCAGATTTGTCTGAGGATATTCCATGATTCACCATGGGATTCAACCATATCCAAGATATCACATCTGAGATTCCACAAAATCAGTGCTAGCAAACTCCTCCATGAAAGAGTGGTATAACACTGTGAAATGAATTCACAAATCACAAAGAAGCTTCTCAGAAAGCTTCTTCCTACTTTTTATCTAAAGATATTTCCTTTGTCACCATAACCTTCATTGGGCAAATAAATATCCCACTGCAGATTTCAAGAAAACTGTGTTAGCAAACTGATCAATGAACAGAAAAGTGTAACTCTGTGAGTTGCATTCACAGGTCACAATTCAGTTTCTCAGAACCCTTCTTTTTAGTTTTTATCTGGAGACATTTCCATTGTCACTGTTGCCATCAATGCGCTCCCAAACATCACTTAGGAGATTCCACGAGAAGAGTGTTAGCAAACAGCTACATGAACAGAGAGGTGGAAATCTGGGACACGAATGCACAGGTCACATAGAAGTTTTTCAGAACGCTTCCTTTCAGTTCGCATCTGAAGACATTTCTTTTTTCACTGTAGCCCTCAATGCGCTCCCAAATGTCACTTTGCAGATTCCAGGAGAAGAGTGTTAGCAAACAGCTACATGAAAAGAAAGGTGGAACTCTGTGAGATGAACTCAGAGATCAGATAGACATTTCTCAGAAAACTTCTTTTCATTTTATCTAAGATATTTCCTATGGTGTACCCTCCAAGTGTCTCTGAAGACGGTTCCTCAGATTCAACAAAACTGGACTAGCAAACAGCTCCATGAAATACAGCTGTAACTCAGTGAGTTGAATTCACACATCCCTAAGCAGTTTCTCAGAAAGCTTCTTTCTATTTTTTATCTGAAGATATTTCCATTGTCACCATAAGCTTCATTGGGCAAAGAAATATCCCACTGCAGATTTCAAGAAATCAAGTTAGCAAACTGATCAATGAACAGAAAAGTGTAATCCCAGAGTTGTATTCACAGGTCAGCTAATGCAGTTTCTCAGAACGCTTCTTTTCAGTTTTTATCTGAAGACATTCTCTTTTTCACTGTATCCCTCAAAGCGTTCACAAATATAACTAAGCAGATTCCACGAGAAGAGTGTTAGAAAACAGGTACATGAACAGAAAGGTGTAACTCTGTATTATGAATGGCTGGTCACGAAAGTTTCATAGAACGCTCTTTCAGTTTTTCTGAAGATATTTCCTTTTCACTGCAGCCCTCGTTGCACTCCCAAATGTCACTTTGCAGATTCCAGGAGAAGAGTGTTAGCAAACAGCTACATGAATAGAAAGGTGGAACTCAGTGAGGTGAATGTACAGGTCACATAGAAGTTTCTCAGAATGCTCTTCAGTTTTTTTTCTAAAGATTTCCTTTTTCACTGTGTAGCCCCAATGCCCCAAATGTCACTTTGCAGATTCCAGGAGAAGAGTATTAGCAAACAGCTCCATGAATGAAAGGTGGAATTTGCAGGTGAATGCACAGGTCACATAGAAGTTTCTCAGAACGCTTACTTTCAGTTTTTTTCTGAAGATATTTTCTTTTTCTCTGTAGCCCTCAATGCACTCCCAAATATCACTTTTCAGATTTCACGAGAATAATGTTAGCAAACAGCTACATGAATAGAAAGGTGGAACTCTGTGAGATGAACTCAGAGATCAGAAAAACATTTCTCAGAAATCTTTCTCGTTTTTATCTGGGGATATTTCCTTTGGCTGTATACTCCTCCAAGTGATCCGAAATATCGGTTCTCAGACTCAACAAAAACTGGACTAGCACACAGCTCTATGAAGTATAGTTGTAACTCAGTGAGTTGAATTCACACATCACAAAGCAGTTTCTCAAAAAGCTTCTTTCTCTTTTTTATCTGAAGATATTTCCTTTGTCACCATAAACTTCATTGGGCAAAGAAATATCCCCCTGCAGATTTCAAGGAAACTGTGTTAGCAAACTGATCAATGGACAGAAAAGTGTAACTCTGTGAGTTGCATTCAAACGTCACAATGCAGTTCTCAGAACACTTCTTTTCAGTTTTTATCTGCACATATTTCCTTTTTCACTGTAGCCATTAGTGTGCTCCCAAATATCAGTTAGCAGATTTCACGAGAAGAGTGTTAGCAAACAGCTACATGAACAGAAAGGTGGAACTCTGTGATATGAATGCACAGGTCACATACAAGTTTATCAGAACGCTTCCTTTCAGTTTTTATCTGAAGATATTTCCTTTTTCACTGTAGCCCTCAATGCGCTCCACAGTATTACTTAGCAGACTCCACGAGAAGAGTGTTAGCAAATGGCTACATGAACAGAAAGGTGGAACTCTGTGACTTGAATGCACAGGTCACATAGAAGTTATTCCGAACGTTTCCGGTCAGTTTTTATCTGAAGATATTTCCTTTTTCATTCTAGCCCTGTATGCGCTCCCCAATTTCACTTAGATTCCACGAGAAGAGCGTTAGCAAACAGCTACATGAACAGAAAGGTGGAAATCTGTGAGATTAACTCAGAGATATGAAAGACATTTCTCAGTAATCTTCTTTCTCATTTTTATCTGGGGATATTTCCTTTAGCTGTATACTCCTCCAAGCGATCTGAAATATCTGTTCTCAGAGACAACAAAAAGTGGACTAGCAAACAGCTCCATGAAATACAGCTGTAACTCAGTGAGTTGAATTCACACATCACAAAGCAGTTTCTCAGAAAGCTTCTTTCTACTTTTAATCTGAAGATATTTCCTTTGGCATCATAAGCTTCATTGGGCAAAGAAATATCCCACTGCAATTTTGAAGACTGTGTTAGCAAACTGAACAATGAACAGAAAAGTGTAACTATGTGAGTTGCATTCACAGGTCACAATGCAGTTTCTCAGAACGCTTCTTTCTACTTTTTATCTGAAGATATTTCCTTTGTCACTGTAGCCATCAATGAGCTCCCAAATATCACTTAGGAGATTCCACGAGAAGAGTGTTAGCAAACAGCTACATGAACAGAAAGGTGGAACTCTGTGACATGAATGCACAAGTCACATAGAAGTTTCGCAGAACACTTACTTTCAGTTTTTATCTGAAGATATTTCCTTTTTCACTGTAGCCCTCAATGAGCTCCCAAATATCACTTTGCAGGTTCTACAGGAAGAGTGTTAACAAACAGCTACATAAACAGAAATGTGTAACTATGTGAGGTGAATGCACAGGTCACACAGAAGTTTCTCAGAACGTTTCCTTACAGTTTTTAGCTGAAGATATTTACTTTTTCACTGTAACCATCAATGTGCTTCCCAATATCACTTAGCAGATCCCACGAGAAGAGTGTTAGCAAACAGCTACATGAACAGAAAGGCGGAACTCTGTGACACGAATGCACAGGTCACATGGAAGTTTCTCAGAACGCTTCCTTTCAGTTTTTATCTAAAGATATTTCCTTTTTACTGTAGCCCTCAATGCGCTCCCAAATGTCACTTTGTAGATTCGCGAGAAGAGTGTTAGCAAACAGCTACATGAACAGTAAGGTGGAACTCTGTGAGATGAACTCAGAGATCAGAAAGACATTTCTCAGAAATCATCTTTCTCATTTTTATATGGGGATATTTCCTTTGGCTGTATACTCTTCCAAGTGATCCAAAATATCAGTTCTCAGATTCAACAAAAACTGGACTAGCACACAGCTCCATGAAGTATACTTGTAACTCAGTGAGTTGAATTCACACATCACAAAGCAGTTTCTCAGAAACCTTCTTTCTACTTTTTATCTGAAGATATTTCCCCTGGCACCATAAGCTTCATTGGGCAAAGAAATATCCCACTGCAGTTTTGAAGAAAACTGCGTTAGCAAACTGATCAATGAACAGAAAAGTGTAACTCTGTGAGTTGCATTCACATGTCACAATGCAGTTACTCAGAACGCATCTTTTCAGTTTTTATCTGAAGACATTTCCTTTTTCACTGTAGCCCTCAATGCGCTCCCAAATGTCACTTTGCAGATTCCAGGAGAAGAGCGTTAGCAAACACCTACATGAACAGAAAGGCAGAACTCTGTGAGGTGAATGCACAGGTCACATAGAAGATTCTCAGAACGCTTACTTTCAGTTTTTATCTGAAGATATTTCTTTTCTCTGTAGCCCTCTAAGCGCTCCCAAATATCGCTTTGTAGATTCCACGAGAAGAGTGTAAAGAAACAGCTAAGTGAAGAGAAAGGTGGAACTCTGTGAGATGAACTCAGAGATCAGAAAGGCATTTCTCTGAACTCTTCTTTCTCGTTTTTATCTGGGGATATTTCCTTTGGCTGTATACTCCTCCAAGTGATCCGAAATATCAGTTCTCAGATTCAACAAAAACTGGACTAGCAGACAACTCCATGAAATACAGCTGTAACTCAGTGAGTTGAATTCACACATCACAAAGCAACTTCTCAGTAAGCTTCTTTCTACTTTTTATCTGAAGATATTTTCTTTGTCACCATAAGATTCATTGGGCAAAGAACTATCCCACTGCATATTTCAAGAAAACTGTGTTAGCAAACTGATCAATGGACAGAAAAGTGTAACTCTCTGAGCTGCATTCACACGTCACAATGCAGTTCTCAGAACACTTCTTTTCAGTTTTTATCTGCAGATATTTCCTTTTCACTGTAACCATCAATGTGCTCCCTAATATCAGTTAGCAGATTCCCCGAGAAGAGTGTTAGTAAACAGCTACATGAACAGAGAGGTGGAAGTCTGTGAGATGAACTCAGAGATCAGAAAGACATTTTTCAGAAATTATCTTTCTCATTTTTATCTGGGGATATTTCCTTTGGCTGTACACTCCTCCAAGTGATCTGAAATATCGGTTCTCAGATTCAACAAAAACTGGACTAGCCAACAGCTCCATGAAATACAGCTGTATATCAGTGATTTGAATACACACATCACAAAGCAGTTTCTCAGAAGGCTTCTTTTGACTTTTTATCTGAAGATATCTCCTTTGTCACAATAAGCTTCATTGGGCAAAGAAATATCCCACTGCAGATTTCAAGAAAACTGTGTTAGCAAACTGATCAATGAACAGAAATCTGTAACTCTGTGAGTTGCATTCACAGGTCACAATGCAGTTTCTCAGAAGGCTTCTTTTCAGTTTTTATCTGAAGACATTTCCATTGTCACTGTAGCCATCAATGTGCTCCCAAATGTCACTTTGCAGATTCCAGGAGAAGAGTGTTAGCAAACAGCTACATGAAAAGAAAGGTGGAACTCTGTGAGATGAACTCAGAGATCAGATAGACATTTCTCAGAAAAACTTCTTTTCGTTTTTATCTAAAGGATATTTTGCCTAAAATTCCTCCAGTGTTCCCAAATATCGGTTCTCAGATTCAACAAAAACTGGACTAGCAAACAGCTCCATGAAATACAGCTGTAACTCAGTGAGTTGAATTCACACATCCCTAAGCAGTTTCTCAGAAAGCTTCTTTCTATTTTTTATCTGAAGATATTTCCATTGTCACCATAAGCTTCATTGGGCAAAGAAATATCCCACTGCAGATTTCAAGAAAACTGGGTTAGCAAACTGATCAATGAACAGAAAAGTGTAACACTGTGAGTTGCATTCAGAGGTCACAATACAGTTTCTCAGAACGCTTCTTTTCAGTTTTATCTGGAAGACATTCTCTTTTTTCTTTCACTGTATCCCTCAATGCGCTCCCAAATATCACTAAGCAGATTCCACGAGAAGAGTGTTAGAAAACAGGTACATGAACAGAAAGGTGTAACTCTGAGACATGAATGCATGGGTCACGTAGAAGTTTCTCAGAACGCTTCCTTTCAGTTTTTTTCTGAAGATATTTCCTTTTTTCTTACTGCAGCCCTCATTGCACTCCCAAATGTCACTTTTGCAGACTGTGAGAAGAGGGCAAGTAAACAGCTACATGAATAGAAGGTGGAACTCCAGTGAGTGGAATGTACAGGTCACATAGAAGTTTCAGAACGCTTCCTTTCAGTTTTTATCTAAAGATATTTCCTTTTCATCAGAAGCCTCAATGCGCCCCCAAATGTCACTCTGTAGATTCCATAAGAAGAGTGTTAGCAAACAGCTCCATGAACAGAAAGGTGGAACCTGTGAGGTGAATGCACAGGTCACATAGAAGTTTTCTCTGTGAACGCTTACTTTCAGTTTTTTTTTCTGAAGATATTTTTCTCTGTGCAGCCCAAGCAATGCACTTCTAAATATCACTTTTTAGATTTCACGAGAATAAAAGAAGCAAACAGCCATATGAATAGAAAGGTGGGAAACTCTGTGAGATGAACTCAGAGATCAGAAAACATTCTCAGAAATCTTTCTCGTTTTTATCTGGGGATACTTTGGCTGTATACTTCTCCAAGTGATCCTAAAATATCGGGTTCTCAGATTCAACAAAACTGGATCAGCACACAGGTCCATGAAGTATACTTGTAACTCAGTGAGTTGAATTCACACATCACAAAGCAGTTTCTAGAAACCTTTCTTTTCTACTTTTATCTGAAGATATTTCCCCGGCACCATGCTTCATTGGGCAAAGAAATATCCCACCGCAGATTTTAAGAAAACTGTGTTAGCAAACTGATCAATGAACAGAAAAATCCGTAACTTTGTGAGTTGCATTCACACTTCTCACAGTTTCTCAGAACGCTTCTTTCAGTTTTTATCTGAAGATATTTCTTTTCACCGTGAAATACTAATGCTCTCCGCAGAATATCACTTAGCGCAGATTCCACGAAGAGTGTTAGCAAACACCTACATGAACAGAAAGGTGAAACTCTGTGACATGAATGTACAGGTCACAGAGAAGTTTCTCAGGACGCTTCCTTTCAGTTTCTATCTGAAGATATTTCCTTTTTCATTGTAGCCCTCAATGCGCTCCCAAATGTCACTTTGCAGGTTCCCCGAGAATAGTGTTAGCAAACAGCTACATGAACAGAAAGGTGAAACTCTGCGAGATGAACTCAGAAATCAGAAAGACATTTCTCAGATACCTTCTTTCTCGTTTTTATCTGGGGATATTCCCTTAGCCTGTATACTCCTATAAGTGATCCGAAATATTGGTTCTCAGATTCAACAAAAACTTGACTAGCCAACAGCTCCATGAAATACAGATGTAATTCAGTGAGTTGAATTCCTACATCAGAAAGCAACAGAAACCTTCTTTCTAGTTTTTATCTGAAGATATTTCCTTTGACACCATAAGCTTCATTGGGCAAAGAAATAGCCCACTGCAGATTTTGAAGAAAACTGTGTTAGCAAACTGATCAATGAACAGAAAACTGTAACTATGTGAGTTGCATTCACAGGTCACAATGCAGTTTCTCAGAACGCTTTCTTTTCAGTTTTATCTGGAAGACATTTCCTTTTCAAATGTAGCTCTCTAATGCTTCTCAAATATCTCCTAGCATGATTCCCACGAAGAGGTGTTAGGAAACAGCTACATGAACAGAAGTTGTGGAACTCTGCGACATGAATGCACAGGTCACATAGAAGTTTCTCAACGCTTCCTTTCAGTTTGTATTCGAAGATATTTCCTTTTTCACTGTAGTCCTCAATGCGTTTCCAAATATCACTTTGCAGATTCCACTAGAAGAGTGTTAGCAAAGAACTCCATGAAGAAAAAGGTGGAACTCTGTGAGGTGAATGCACAGGTCACATAGAAGTTTCTCAGAACGCCTCATTTCAGTTTTCTATTTGAAGATATTTCCTTTTCACTGTAGCCTCAATAAAAGGCCCCAAATGTCACTTTGCAGATTCCAGGAGAAGAGTGTTAGCAAACAGCTACATGAACAGAAAGGTGGAACTCTATGAGATGAATGCAAAGGTCACATATAAGTTTCTCAAAACGTTTCCTTTGAGATTTTATCCAAAGATATTTCCTTTTTCACGCTATCCCTCAATGCGCTCCCAAATATCACTTTGTACATACCACGAGAAGAATGTTAGCAAACAGCTACATGAACAGAAAGGTGGAACTCTGTGAGATGAACTCCGAGATCAGAAAGATATTTCTCAGAACTCTTCATTCTCGTTTTTATCCGGGGATATTTCCTTTGGCTGTATACTCCTCCAAGCGATCCCAAATATCGGTTCTAACATTCAACAAAAACTGGAATAGCAAACAGCTAAATGAAATACAGCTGTAACTCAGTGAGTTGAATTCACTCATCACAAAGAAGTTTCTCAGAAACTTCTTTCTACTTTTTATCTGAAGATATTTCCTTTGTCACCTTAAGCTTCATTGAGCAAAGAAATATCCCACTGCAGATTTCAAGAGAACGGTTTTAGCAAACTGATCAATGAACAGAAAAGTGAAAATTTGTGACTTGCATTCACACGTCACAGGGCACTTTCTGAGAATGCTTCTTTTCAGTTTTATCTGATGATATTTCTTTTTTCACTGTAGCCGTCACTGCGCTTCCAAATATCACTTAGCATATTCCACGGGAAGAGTGTTAGAAAACACCTACATGAACAAAAAGGTGGAACTCTGTGAGATGAATGCAAAGATCACATAGAAGTTCCACAGAATGCTTCCTTTCAGTTTTTATCAGAAGATATTTCCTTTTTCACTGTATCTCTCAATGCTGTACTGGGCCATCACTTTGCAGATCTCCACGAGAAGAGGTTAGTAACAGTTGGCATGAACAGAAAGGTGGAACTCTATGAGATGAATGCAAAGGTCACATAGAAGTTTCTCAGAAGGCCTCCTTTCAGTTTTTATCCGAAGATATTTCCTTTTTCACTTTATCCCTCTATGTGCTCCCAAATATCACTTTGCAGATTCCACGAGAAGAGTGTTAGGAAACAGCTACATGAACAGAATGGTGGAAATCTGTGAGATAAACTCAGAGATCAGAAAGACATTTCTCAGAAATCTTCTTTCTCGTTGTTATCTGGGGATATTTCCTTTGGCTGTACACTCCTCTAAGGGATCCAAAATATCGGTTCTCAGATTCAAGAAAAAAATGGACTGGCAAACAGCTCCATAAAATACAGCTGTATTTTAGTCTTGAAGAATCTTACACATCTAAAAAGCAGTTTCTCAGAAAGATTTTTTCTTTTTTTTATCTGAAGATATTTCCTTTGTTACTATAAGGTTCATTGGGCAAAGAAATATACCACTGCAGATTTCAAGTAAACTGTGTTAGCAAACTGAACAATGAACAGAATAATGTAACTCTGTGAGTTGCATTCACACTCCAAAATGCAGTTTCTCAGAACACTTCTTTTCAGTTTTGATCTGAAGATATTTTTCACTGTAGCCAAAGCTACTCCCAAATATCATCAATACTTAGCAGATTCCATGAGAAGAGTATTAGCAAACAGCTGCTATACGAACAGAAAGGAGGAACTCTGTGAGATGAATGCACAGTTCACATAGATGTTTCTCAGAACGCTTCCTTTCGGTATTTATCTGAAGATATTTCCTTTTTCACTTTAGCCCTCAAAGCGCTCCCAAATATCACTTAGCAGATTCCACGAGAAGAGTGTTAGCAAACAGCTACATGAACAGAAAGGAGGAACTCTGTGAGATGAATGCACAGTTCACATAGATGTTTCTCAGAACGCTTCCTTTCGGTATTTATCTGAAGATATTTCCTTTTTCACTTTAGCCCTCAAAGCGCTCCCAAATATCACTTTGTGATCTAATTTTAGAAGAGTGTTAGCAAACAGCTACATGTGTACAGAAAGGTGGAACTCTGTGAAATGAACTCAGAGATCAGAAAGACATTTAGCAGAAATCTTCTTCGTTTTTATCTGGGGATATTTCCTTTGGCTGTATACTCTCCAAGTGATCTCGGGAAATCTTGCCCTCAGATTCAACAAAAACAGGATTTGCAAACAGCTCCATGAAATACAGCTGTAATTCAGTGAGTTGAATTCACACATTCCAAAGCAGTTTCTCAGAAAGCTTCTTTCTATTTTTTATCTGAAGATATTTCCTTTGTCACCCTAAGCTTCATTGGGCAAAGAACTATCCCACCCTGGAAGTTTTGAAGAAACCAATAGCAAACTGATCAATGAACAGAAAAGTGTAACTCTCTGTGAGCTGTATCTTACAGGTCACAATGCAGTTTCTCAGAACGCTTTTTCAGTTTTACCTGAAGATATTTCCTTTTCACTGTAGCCCTCAATGCGCTCCCAAATATCACTTTGCAGATTCCAGGAGAAGTGTGTTAGCAAACAGCTACATGAACAGAGAGGTGGAACTCTTTGAGATAAATTCACAGCTCACATAAAAGTTTCTCAGAACGCTTCAATTCAGTTTTCATCTGAAGATATTTCCTTTTTCACTGTAGCCCCAATGCGTCATTCTGGACATCACTTTGCAGATTCCACAAGAAGAGTGTTAGCAAGCAGCTTCATGAACAGAATGGTGGAACTCTGTGAGATGAATTCACAGTTCAGAAAAACATTTCTCAGAAAACTTCTGTGTCGTTTTTATCTGAGGATATTTCCTTTGACTGTATACTATTCAAAGCGATCAAAAATATCATGTCTTAGATTCCACACAAACATGTCTAGCAAACAGCTCCACGAAATACAGCTGTATCTCAATGAGTTGAATTAACACATCACAAAGCAGTTTCTCAGAAAGCTTCCTTCTACTTTTTATCTGAAGATATTTCCTTTGTCAGAGTAAGCTTGATTCGGCAAATAAATATCCCACTATAGATTTGAAGAAAATTGTGTTAGCAAACTGATCAATGAATAGAAAAGTGTAACTCTGAGTTGCATTCACACGTCACAATGCAGTTTCTCAGAACGCTTCTTCTCAGTTTTTATCTGATGATATTTCCTTTTTCACTGTAGCCCTCACTGTGTTCCCAAATAACACTTAGCAGATTCCACGAGAAGAGTGTTAGCAAACAGTTACATAAACATAAAGGTAGAACTCTGTGAGATGAATGCAGAGATCACAATGCAGTTTCTCAGAACGCTTCTTTTCAGTTTTTATCTGAAGATATTTCCTTTTTCACCGTAGCCTCAATGCCCTCCCAAATATCACTTTGCAGATTCCAGGAGAAGAGTGTTAGCACACAGCTACATGTACATAGAGGTGGAACTCTGTGAGATGAATTCACAGATCACATAGAATTTTCTCAGAACCCTTCATTTCAGTTTTCATCTGAAGATATTTTCCTTTCACCGTGTAGTCTCAATGCACTCCGAAATATCACCTTGCAGATTCCACGAGAAGAATGTTAGCAAGCAGCTACATGAACAGAACGGTGGAACTCTGTGAGATGAATTCACAGATCAGAAAAAAATTTCTCAAGAGACTTCTATGTCGTTTTTATCTGAGGATATTTATTTTGGCTGTATACTATTCAAAGCGACCGAAAGTATCAGGTCTTAGATTCCACAGAAACAGGTCTAGCAAACAGCTCCATGAAATAGAGCTGTAACTCAATGAGTTGAATTCACACATCACAAAGCAGTTTCTCAGAAAGCGCCTTCCTACTTTTTATCTGAAGCTATTTTCTTTGTCACAGTAAGCTTGATTCGGCAAAGAAATATCCCACTACATATTTGAAGAAAACTGTGTTAGCAAACTGATCTATGAATAGAAAGTGTAACTCTGTGAGTTGCCTTCACACGTCACAATGCAGTTTCTCAGAACGCTTCTTTTCAGTTTTTATCTGAAGATATTTCCTTTTTCACTGTAGCCCTCAATGCGCTCCTAAATATCACTTTGCAGATTCCAGGAGAAGAGTGTTAGCAAAGAGTTACATGAACAGAAATGTGGAACTCGGTGAGATGTATTCACAGATCACAATGCAGTTTCTGAGAGCGTTTCTTTTCAGTTTTAATCTGAAGATATTTAATTTTTCACTGTAGCCCTCAATGCGCTCCCAAATATCAGTTTGCAGATTCCATGAGAAGAGTGTTAGCAAACAGCTACATGAACACAAAGGTGAAACTCTGTGAGATGAATTCTGATATCAGTAAGACATTTCTGAGAAAGCTTCTTTCTCGATTTTATCTGGGGACATTTCCTTGGGCTGTATACTCTTCCAAGTGATCTGAAATATCAGCTCTCAGATTCCACAAAAAGAGGACTAGCAAACAGTTCCACGAAATACAGCTCTAATTCAGTAAGTTGAATTCACACTTCACAAAGCAATTTCTCAGAAAGCTTCTTCCTACTTTTTGTTTGAGTATATTTCCTTTGTCACTGCAAGCCTCTTTGCGCAAAGAAATATCCCATTGCAGATTTGAAGAAAAGAGAGTCAGCAAACTGATCAATGAAAAGAGATGTAACTCTGTGAGTTGCATTCACACATCGCAAAGCAGTTTCTCAGAACGGTTCTTTCCAGGTTTTATCTGTGTATATTTTCCTTTTCACCTGAGCCCTAAAGCGCTCCCAAATATCACTTTGCAGATTCCAGGAGAAAAGTGTTAGCAAACAGCTACATGAACAGAAAAGTTGAACTCTGTGAGATGAACTCTCAGATCACAATGCATTTTCTCAGAACGCTTCCTTTCATTTTTTATCTGAAGACTTTTCCTTTTCATCAGAAATTTCTAATGTATCTAAAAATATCACTTTGCAAATTCCATGAGAAGTGCGTTAGCAAACAGCTACATGAATAGAAAAGTGAAACTCTGTGAGATGAATTCCGATATCAGGGAGACATTTCTCAGAAAGCATCTTTCTGGTTTTCATATGGAGATATTTCCTTGGGCTGTATTCTCTTCAAAGCGATGCGAATTATCAGCTATCAGATTCCTCAAAAACAGGACTAGCAAACCGTTCCTCGAAATTCACCTGTATCTCAGTGAGTTGAATTCAACATCACAAAGCAGTTTCTCAGAAAGCTTCTTTCTACTTTTGTTTGAGTATACTTTGTCACCGCAAGCTTTTGCACAAAGAAATATCCCCATTGCAGATTTGAAGAAAAGAGAGTTAGCAAACTGATCAATTAAAAGAAATGTGTAACTCTGTGAGTGACATTAACACATCACAAAACAGTTTCTCAGAACGGTTCTTTCCAGGTTTTTTCTGTGGATATTTTCTTTTTCACCATAGCCCTAATGCGCTCCCAAATATCACCTTGCATTTTCCACGCAGAACAGTGTTAGTAAACGGCTTCAGAACACAAGGTGGAACTCTGTGATGAATTCAGATCACAAAGAAGTTTCTGTGAAAACTTCTGTACTGTTTCTTTTATCTGATAATATTTCCTTTTCCATGATAGCCCTCAATGCTCTCCCAATTATCACTTCGTGCAGATTCCAGGAGAAGAGTGTTAGCAAACAGCTACATGAACAGAAAGGTGAAACTCTGTCAGGTGAACTCACAGATCACATAGAAGTTTCTCAGAACGTTTCTTTTCAGTTTTTATCTGAAGATATTTCCTTTTTCACTTTAGCCCTCAATGTGCTCACAAATATCTCTTTGCAGATTCCAAGAGAAGAGTGTTAGCAAACAGCTTCATGAACAGGAAGGTGGAACTCTGTCAGATGATTTCACAGATCAGGAAGACATTTCTCAGAAAACTTCTTTCTCCTTTTTATCTGAGGATATTTCCTTTGGCCATATAGTATTCAAAGCGATCGAAAATATCACGTCTTAGATTCCACTAAAACAGGACTAACAAACAGCTCCACGAAATACAGCTGCAACTTAGTGAGTTGAATTCACACATCAAAAAGCAGCTTCTCAAAAGGCTTCTTTCTACTTTTTATCTGAAGATATTTTCTTTGTCACCCTAAGTTTGATTGGGCAAAAAATATCCCATTGCAGATTTCAAGAAAACAGTGTTGGAAAACTGATCAATGAACAGAAAAGTGCAACACAGTGAGTTGCTTTCACAGGTCACAATTCAGTTTCACAACGCTTCTTTTCAGTTTTTATCTGAAGATATTTCCTTTTTCACTGTAGCCCTCAATGCCCTCCCAAATATCACTTTGCAGATTCCAGAAGAAGAGTGTTAGCAAAAAACCACAAAAAGAGAAAGGTGGAACTCTGTGAAATGAATTCACAGATCACAAGGCAGTTTCTCAGAACTCTTCTTTTCAGTTTTTATCTGAAGATATTTACTTTTTCACTGTAGCCCTCAATGCGTTCCCAAATATCACTTTGCAGATTTCAGGAGAAGAGTGTTAACAAACCGTTACATGAATAGAAGTGAACTGTGAGATGAATTCACACGCATGAAGTTTCTCAGAACGTTTCTTTTCAGTTTTAACTGAAGATATTTCCTTTTCACTGTACTCAATGTGCTCCTGTAAATATCACTTTGCAGATTCCACCAGAAGAGTGTTAGCAAACAGCCATATGGACAGGGGCAGGAACTCTGTGAAATGAATTTTCATAGATCACAGCAGTTTCTAGAAACTTCTTTCTGTTTTTATTCGATTATATTTTCCACTCATAGCCCTCAATGCGCCCTCACCATCAAGTTGCAGATCTAAGAGAAGAGTGTTAGCAAACAGCTCCATGATCAGAAAGGTAGAACTCTGTCAGATGAATTCACAGATCAAAAATAAATTTCTTTGAAAACTTCTTTGTCGTTTTTATTTGAGGATATTTCATTTGGCCGTATAGTATTCAAAGCAATCGAAAATATCAGGTCTTAGATTCCACAAAAACAGGTCTAGCAAACAGCTCCACGAAATACAGCTGTAACTCAATGAGTTGAATTCACACATCACAAAGCAGTTTCTCAGAAAGTGACTTTATACTTTTTATCTGAAAATGTTTCCTTTGTCATAGTAAGCTTGATTGGGCAAAGAAATAAACTCACTGCAGTTGTAAAAACCAGTTAGCAAACTGATCAATGAATAAGCAGAAGTGTAACTGTGTGAGTTGCATTCACATCACAATACAGTTTCAGAACGCTTTTCTCAGTTTTGCTCCAATTCACATTTCCCTTTTATCACTGTAGGTACTTAAATGCTCCTAAGTATCTCTTTGCAGATTCCACCAGAAGATGTTAGCAGCTTCGGTGAACAGGAAGGTGGGAACTCTGTCGATGAATTAATAAATCAGAAAAGAAATTTCTGAGAAAACTTCTTTCTCAGCTTTTATCTGAGGATTTTGTCCGCATAATATTTGAAGGACTGAAAATATCAATGGTTCCAATTAACACAGATTCAGCAAACAGCCCAATGAAATACAGCTGTAACTCAATGAGCTGAATTCACACATCACAAAGCAGTTTCTCAGGTTTTTCATTTTTATCTGAAGATACTTTGTCACCATAAGTTTGATATTGACAAAGAAATATCCCATTGTATATTTCAAGAAAACAAGGTTAGAAACTGATCAATGAACAGAAAGTGTACACCGCATGTGACCAGGTCACAATGCAGTTTCACAACGTTTCTTTTTCAGTTTTATCTGGAAGATATTTCCCTTTTCACTGTAGCCCTCAATGCACTCCCAAATATCACTTTGCAATTCCAGGAGAAGAGTGTTATCAAACAGCTCCATGAACGGAAAGGTGGAACTCTGTGAGATGAATTCACAGATCACATAGACGTTTCTCAGAATGCTTCTTTTCAGTATTTATCTGAAGATATGTCCTTTTTCACTGTATCTCTCAATGCACTCCCAAATATCACTTTGCAGATTCCAGGAGAAGAGTGTTAGCAAACAGCTCCATGAACGGAAGGTGGAACGGTGAGATGAAATTCACAGATTCCATAGACGTTTCTCTAGAATGCTTCTTTCATTTATCTTGAAGATATGTCCTCTTTTCACTGTATCTCTCAATGTACTCCCAAATATCACTTCTTTGCAGATTCCAATTAGAAGAGTGAGCAAAACAGCTCAAGAACAGGAAGGTGTTCTGGATAGTTGAATTCACAGATCAGAAAGAAATTCTCAGAAAAAACTTCTTTTCATTTTTATCTGAGGATATTTCTTTGGACATATAATATTTGAAGCGATCAAAAATGTCAGGTCTTAGATTCCACTAAAACAGGACTAGCATACAGTTCCACGAAATACAGCTGTAACTTAGCAGTTGAAATCATACATCACAAAGCAGTTTCTCAGAAAGCTTCTTTCTACTCTTGTTTGAGTATATTTCCTTGTCACCGCAAGCTTCACAAAGAAATATCCCATTGCAGATTTGAAGAAAGAGATAGTAAACCGATCAATTCTAAAAGAAATGTGTAACTCTGTGAGTGGTATCTGTGATATCACAAAGCAGTTTCAGAACGGTTCTTTCCAGGTTTCATCTAGGATATTTTCTTTTCAACATAGCCCTAATGCCAGCCCCAAATATCACCTTGCAGTTTCCACAAGAACAGTGTTAGCAAAATGGCTTCCTGAACACAAGCAACTCTGTGAGATGAATT
Source organism: Papio anubis (assembly GCF_008728515.1). NCBI lineage: Eukaryota > Metazoa > Chordata > Mammalia > Primates > Cercopithecidae > Papio > Papio anubis. The sequence goes on along the minus strand of NW_022166019.1, from coordinate 83,852 downwards.
CACAGATCAGCTAAAAGAAGATTCAGAAAACTTATTTTTTTATCTATCATAATTTCTTTTCCACCTTATATCTCTAACAAATTCCCATTTATCCTTTGCATTCCTATAAGAGTGTTAGCAAACAGCTTACATGAACAGAAAGGTGAAACTCTGTTAGATGAATTCACGATCACATAGAAGTGTCTCAGAACGCTCCTTTCAGTTTTTATCTGAAGATATTTCCTTTTTCACTCTATCCCTGAATGCACTCCTAAATATCACCTTGCAGATTCCAAGAGAAGAGTGTTAGCAAACGGCTTCACGAACAGAATGGTGAAACTCTGTGAGATGAACTCAGAGATCAGAAAAAATTTCTCAGAAAAGTTCTTTCTCGCTTTTTATCTGGGGATATTTGCTTTGGCTGTGTATTCTTCAAACCGATCCAAATATGGCCCTTTATCGCTCAACAAAATCCGACTAGCAAACAGCTCCATGAAATACAGCTGTAACTCAGTGAGTTGAATTCACACATCACAAAGCAGTTTCTCAGAAAGCTTCTTTCTACTTTTTATCTGAATATATTTCCTACGTCACTGTAACTTGATTGGGCAAAGAAATATCTCACTGCAGATTTGAAGAAAACTGTGTTAGCAACCTGATGAATGAAGAGAAATTTTTAACTCTGTGAGTTGCATTCACACATCACAAACAGATTATCAGAAATCTTCTTTCTTTTTTCAGCTGAGTTATTTGTGGTCTTAATCGCTACCCTGGTTTTCATTAATCAGTTTTTGCTTAAAAAACACTCCTCAGCAAGCTTCACTGAAAACAATGATGTCACTCTGTGAGCTGAATTCAATTCACAACAAAGGTTTCTGAGAAGGCCTTCTGGGTAGCTTTATCTGAGGATATTTCATTTTTTCACCATTGATCTAACGATATTCAAGTGATATCACTCTGGAAAGATTCCACAAAAGAGGGGGTTAGCTAACTCTCCATCAAAGAGTGGTTTAACTCTGTGAAATGAATTCACACATCACAGAGCAAGCCAGAAAGCTTCTTTCACCATTTTAATTGAGGATATTTTGGATCATATATAGCCTTCATAGCTTAATGCAAAATATCCCTTCCTAGACTCAAGAAAAAAGAGTGGTACAGAATGCTCAATGAAAGGAGTGCGTATTCTGTGAGATGAATTCATTTATGAGACAGCAGTTTCTCAGAAATCTTCTTTCCAGTTTTCATCTGAGGATATTTCCTTTTTCACCGCAGGCCTCAATGCCCTCTGAAATGTCACTTTGAAGATTCCATGAGAACTGTGTTAGGAAACTGCTTCATGGAGAGAAATGTGTAAACCTGTGAGATGAATTCACACATCACAAAGCATTTTCTCAGAAAGCTTCTTTCTCGTTCTTGTCTGAGGATATTTCCTTTGTCACCATAAGCTTCACGGCACTAAGAACTATTCCATTGTAGATTTCAAGAAAACAGAGTAAGCAAGCAGATCAATGAAAAGAAAAGTGTAACCCTGTGAGGTGCAGTCACACATCACGATGCAGTTTCTCAGAATGCTTCTTTCCAGTTTTCACCTGAGGATATTTCCTTTTACACCACAGGCCTCAATGCATTCCGAAATATCACTTTGAAGATTCCACGAGAGCTGTGTTAGAAAACTCCTTCATGAGAGAAACGTGTAAATCTGTGAGATGAATTCACACATCACAAAGCAGTTTCTCAGAAAGCTTCTTTCTTGTTTTTATCAGAAGATATTTCCTTTGTCACCGTAAGCTTCATGGTGTTAAGAAATATCCCATTGTAGATTTCAAAGAAAGAGTGCTAGCAAACTGATGAATGAAAAGAACACTGTAACTCTGTGAGTTGTATTCACACATCACAATGCAGTTTCTCGGAATGCTTCTTTAAACTTTTCATCTGAGGATGTACTCTTTTTCACAGGATCATCCACAAGCGCCCCAAATATCACTTTTTCAGATTCCACTAAGATAAAGTGCTAGCAAACTGCTTCATGAAGAGAAAGGTCTGTGAGATGTATTCACACATCACAAGGAAGAAGTTTCTCAGAAAGCTTTTGTTAGTTTTCATCTGAGGATATTTCCTTCGCCTGAGGAGCTCCTTTATACACTCCAAAATATCACTTCTCAGATTCCACAAAAAGAGTGATAGCAAACGACTCCACGAAATACATGTGTAACTTGTGAGATGAATACACTCATCACAAAACCGTTTCTCAGAAAGCTTCTTTCACATTTTTATCTGAGGATATTTCCTTTGTCACCATAAGCTTCATGGCTTCTAAGAAATATCCCATTGCAGATTTCTAGAAAACACTGTTGACAAACTGATCAATGAAAAGTGCGGTAACCTGTGAGGTGCATTCATCACAATGCAGTTTCTCAAAATGCTTCCAGTTTTCATCTGAGGATAGTTCTTTTTTCACCACAGGCCTCACGCGCCCTAAATATCACTATGCAGATTCCTAATTTAAAACTGTGTTAGGAAATCATCATGAGAGAAATGTGTAAACCTGTGAGATGAATCAGCATCACAAAGGAGTTTCTCAGAAAGCTTCTGTCTAGTTTTGTATGGGAGGATATTTCCTTTCTCACCGTCAGCTTCATTGCGCTAAGAAATATCCTATTGTAGATTTCATGGAAAGAGTGTTAGCAAACTGATGAAGGAAAAGAACACTGTAACTCTGTGAGTTGCATTCACACATCACAGTGCAGTTTCTCAGAATGCTTCTTTGCAGTTTTCATCTGAGGATATTTCCTTTTTCACCACAGGCCTCCATGTGCTCCCAAATATCACTATGCAGACTCCACTTAAAACTGTGTTAGGAACTGTTTCATGGAGAGGTTCCTGCAAAGCCGTGTTTTGATGACTCAAGGCTCACAAAGCAGTTTCTTAGAAAGCTCTGTGTAGTTTTAGGCGGAGCATATTTCCTTTGGTCACCTTTTAAGCCTTAAGTGTCACTAAGAAGTATCCAATTGTAGATTTCAAGGAAAGAGTGTTAGCAAACTGATGAATGAAAACAAGACTGTAACTCTGTGAGTTTCATTCACACATCACAATGCAGTTTCTCAGAACGCTTTTTAAGCTTTTCATCTGAGGATATATCCTTTTTCACCAGATCCCTCAATGTGCTCCCAAATGTCACTTTTCAGATTCCACGAGAACTGTGTTAGGAAACTTCTTCATGGAGAGAACCGTGTAAACCTGTGAGGTGAATTCACATATCACAAAGCAGTTTCTCAGAAAGCTTCTGTCTAGTTTTTATGGGAGGATATTTCCATTGTCACCTTAAGGTTCATGGCAGTAAGAAGTATCCAATTGTAGATTTCAAGGGAAGAGTGTTAACAAACTGATGAATTTAAAGAACACTAACTCTGTGAGTTGCAGTCACACATCACAATGCAGTTTCTCAGAACGCTTCTTTAAACTTTTCATCTGAGGATATATCCTTTTTCACCAGATCCCTCAATGTGCTCCCAAATGTCACTTTTCAGATTCCACGAAGACAGTGTTAGCAAACTGCTTCATGAAGAGAAAGGTATAGGTCTGTGAGGTGAATTCACACATCACAAAGAAGTTTCTCAGAAAGTTTATTTCCAGTTTTCATCTGAGGATATTTCCTTTGTCCAGGGAGTCTTCACAGCGATCCAAAATATCACTTCTCAGATTCCACAAAAGATTGTTAGCAACGTCTTAATGAAATACATGTGAAAGTCTGCGAGATGAATACACACATCACAAAGCAGTTTCTCAGAAAGCATCTGTCTAGTTTTTATGGGAGGATATTTCCATTGTCACCTTAAGCTTCATGGCACTAAGAAGTATCCAATTGTAGATTTCAAGGAAAGAGGTTGAAAACTGATGAATGAAAAGAACACTGTAACTCTGTAGAGTTGCAGTCACACATCACAATGCAGTTTCAGAACGCTTCTTTAAACTTTCACCCTGATGATATATCCTTCTTCACCAGATCCCCAATGCGCTCAGAAATATCACTTTTCAGATTCCACGAAGGCAGTGTTAGCAAACTGTCATGAAGAGAAAGGTATTGGTCTGTGAGATGACCACACATCACAAAGAAGTTTCTGAAAGTTTATTTCCAGTTTTCATCTGGAGGACATTTCCTTTTTCACCACAGGTCTCATTGCACTCCCAAATATCATTTTGCAGTGTCCACGAAAACAGTGTGAGCAAACTGCTCCATGAAGACTAAGGTGGAACTCTGAGATGAATTACACATCACAAAGAAGTTTCTCAGAAAGTTTTTCACGTTTTTAATTGGAGAATATTTCCTTTCTCAGCTGAGGGCCCCAATGTGATCCAATATCTCTTCTCACATTCCCAAAGACAGTGGTAATAGACTGCTCCATGATGTGAAAGTATAACTCTAAATGAACTTCCACACATCATAAAGCCGCTTGTGAAAGCCTTCTAGTTTTCATCTAAGGATATTTCCTGTTTCACCATAGGCCTCAATGCGCTCCCAAATATCACTATGCAGATTCCACAAAAACAGTGCTAGGAAACTGCTTCATGAACAGAAAGGTGTCACTCTGTGAGATGAATTCACCCATCACAAAGCAGTTTCTCAGAAAGCTTCTTTCTGGTTTTTATCTGAGGATATTTCCTCTGTCTGAGGAGTCTTCATAGCGATCCAAAATATCACTTCTGAGATTCCATAAAAACAAGGCGAGCAAACGGTTCCGCGAAATACATGTGTAACTCTGTGAGATGAATTCACACATCACAAGGAAGTTTCTCAGAAAGCTTATTTCCAGTTTTCATCTGAGGATATTTCCTTTTTCACCACAGGTCTCAATGCGCTCCGAAATATCACTTTGAAAATTCCACGAAAACTGTGTTAGGAAACTGACACATGGAGAGAAATGTGTAGGTCTGTGATATGAATTCACACATCACAAAGAAGTTTCGCAGAAAGCTTCTTTCCAGTTTCCATCTGAGGATATTTCCTTCATCTGAGAAGTCTTAATAAGCGATCCAAAATATCACTTCTAGATTCCACAAAAAGAGTTCTAGCAAACGGCTCCAAGAAATACATGTGAAAGTCTGTGAGATGAATACACACATCACAAAGCAGTTTCTCAGAAAGCATCTGTCTAGTTTTTATGGGAGGATATTTCCTTTGTCACAATAAGTTTCATGGTGCAAAGAAATATCCCATTGTAGATTTCAAGGAAAGAGTGTTAGCAAACTGATGAATGAAAAGAACACTGTAACTCTGTGAGTTGCAGTCACACATCACAATGTAGTTTCTCAGAACGCTTCTTTAAACTTTTCATTTGAGGATATATCCTTTTTCACCAGATCCCTCAATGAGCTCCCAAATATCACTTTTCAGATTCCAAGAAGACAGTGTTAGCAAACCGCTTCGTGTAGAGAAAGGTATTGGTCTGTGAGATGAATTCACACATCACAAAGAAATTTCTCAGAAAGCTTCTTTCAAGTTTTCATCTGAGGGTATTTCCTCTTTCACCACAGGCCTCAATGCGCTCCGAAATATCACTTTGAAATTTCCACGAGAACTGTGTTACGAAACTGCTTCATGAAGAGAAACGTGTAAACCTGTGAGATGAATTCACACATCTTAAGCAGTTTCTCAGAAAGCTTCTTTTTCGTTTTTATCCGAGGATATTTCCTTTGTCACCGTAAGCTTCATGGCGCTAAGAAATATCCCATTGCAGATTTCAAGAAAACAATGTTGACAAACTGATCAATGAAAACAAGTGTAACTCTGTGAGGTGCATTCACACATCACAATGCAGTTTCTCAGAATGCTGCTTTCCAATTTTCATCTGAGGATATTTCCTTTTTCACTACAAGCCTCAATGCACTCCAAAATATCACTTTGTAGATTCCACGAGAGAAAACTGCTTCATGGAGAGAAACATGTAAACCTGTGAGATGAATTCACACATCACAAAGCAGTTTCTCAGAAAGCTTCTGTCTAGTTTTTATGGGAAGATATTTCATTTCTCACCACAGGCCTCATTGCACTCCCAAATATCATGTTGCAGTTTCCACGAAAACAATGTTAGCAAACTGCTCCATGAAAACTAAGGTGTAACTGTCTGAGGTGAATTCACACATCACAAAGAAGTTTCTCAGAAAGCTTCTTTCACGTTTTTAATTGAACTCACACATCATAAAGCTGTTTCTCAGAAAGCTTCCTTCTAGTTTTCATCTAAGGATATTTCCTGTTTCACCATAGGTCTCAATGCACTCCAAATATCACTATGCAGATTCCACGAAAACAGTGTTAGCAAACTGCTTCATGAAGAGAAAGGTGTCACTCTGTGAGATGAATTCACACATCACAAAGTAGTTTCTCAGAAAGCTTCTTTCTGGTTTTTATTTGAGGATATTTCCCCTGTCTGATGAGTTTTCATAGCGATCCAAAACATCACTTCTGAGATTCCACAAAAACAGAACTAGCAAACGGTTCCACGAAATACATGTGTAACTGTGTGAGATGAATTCACACATCATAAGGCAGTTTCTCAGAAAGCTTCATTCTGCTTTTTATCCGAGGATATTTCCTTTGGTCGTATAGTCTGTAAAGCGATTGGAAATATCCGTTCTCAGATTCCACAAAATCAGGGCTACCAAACGGCTCCACGAAATACAGGTGTAATTCAGTGAGATGATTTCACACATCACAGTTTCTCAGAACGCTTCTTTCTTTTTTCAGTTGAGGCTATTTGTGGTCTCAAAGCGCCCCCTTGTGTCTCATTGCACATTCTGCGAAAACACTCTTAGCAAGCTTCTCTCTGAAAACAATGATGTCACACTGTGAGCTGAATTCAGCCACAACAAAGCAGTTTCTGAGAAGGTCTCTGCAGTTTTTATCTGAGGATATTTCATTTTTCACCACGGGATTCAACGATATCCAAGATATCACTTCTGAGATTCCACAAAAACAGAGCTAGCTAACTGCTCCATCGAAGTGTGGTTTAACTCTGTGAAATGAATTCACACATCACAGAGCAGTTTCGAGAAAGCTTCTTTCACTTTTTTTAATTGAGGATATTTCCTTTGATTCTATAGCCTTCATCGCGAACACAAATATCGCTTCCCAGACTCAACAAAAAGAGTGGTAACAGAATGCTCCACGAAAGGAAAGTGTATCTCTGTGAGATGAATTCCCACATGAGATAGCAGTTTCTCAGGAACCTTCCTTCCAGTTTTCATCTGAGGTTATTTCGTTTTTCACCAGAGGCCTCAATTCACTCCAAAATATCACTTTGCAGATTCCACGAGAACTGTGTTAGGAAACTGCTTCATGGAGAGAAACGTGTAAACCTGGGAGATGAATTCACACATTACAAAGCAGTTTCTCAGAAAGCTTCTTTCTCGTTTTTATCCGAGGATATTTCGTTTGTCACCGTAAGCTTCATGGTGCTAAGAAATATCCCATTGCAGATTTCAAGAAAACAGTGTTGAGAAACTGATCAATTAAAAGAAAAGTACAAATCTGTAAGGTGCATTCACACATCACAATGCAGTTTCTCAGAATGCTTCTTTGCTATTTTCATCTGAGTATATTTGCTTTTTCACCACAGGCCTCAATGCGCTCTGAAATATCGCTTTGCAGATTCCACGAGAACTGTGTTAGGAAACTGCTTCATGGAGAGAAACGTGTAAACCTGTGAGATGAATTGACACATCACAAAGCAGTTTCTCAGAAAGCTTCTGTCTAGTTTTTATGGGAGGATATTTCGTTTGTCACCATAAGCTTCATGGTGCTAAGAAGTATCCAGTTGTAGATTTCAAGGAAAGAGTGTTAGCAAACTGATGAATGAAGAGAACACTGTAACTCTGAGTTGCATTCACATATCACAATGCAGTTTCTCAGAATGCTTCTTTAAACTTTCATCTGAGAATATATCCTTTTTCACCAGATCCCTCAATGCGCTCAGAAATATCACTTTTCAGATTCCACGAAGACAGTGTTAGCAAACTGCTTCATGAAGAGAAAGGTATTGGTCTGTGAGATGAATTCACACATCACAAAGAAGTTTCTCAGAGAGCTTCTTTCCAGTTTTCATCTGAGGACATTTCCTTTTTCACCACAGGTCTCATTGCGCTCCCAAATATCATGTTGCAGTGTCCACGAAAACAGTGTGAGCAAACTGCTCCATGAAGACTAAGGTGGAACCGAGATGAATTCACCATCACAAAGAAGTTTCTCAGATAGCTTCTTTTCTAATGTTTTAATTGAGAATATTTCCTTTCTCAACATAGGCCTCCAATGCGATCCAATATATCTCTTTCTCACATTCCCAAAGACAGTGTACAGATCGCCCCATGATGTGAAAGTATAACTCTCTAAAATGAACTCACACATCATAAAGCCGTTTCTCAGAAAGCTTCCTTCTAGTTTTCATCTAAGGATATTTCCTGTTTCACCATAGGCCTCAATGTGCTCCCAAATATCACTATGCAGATTCCACAAAAACAGTGTTAGGAAACTGCTTCATGAACAGAAAGGTGTCATTCTGTGAGATGAATTCACCCATCACAAAGCAGTTTCTCAGAAAGTTTTCCGTTTCTATCTTGAGGATATTTCCTCTGTCTGGAGGAGAGTCTTCATAGCTTATCCAAAATATCACTCTGAGATTCCACAAAAACAGGGCTGTAAACAGTTCCACGAAATACATGTGTAGCCTCTGTGAGATGAATTCACACACATCAAGACAGTTTCTCAGAAAGCTTCACCCTGCTTTTATCCGAGGATAGTTCCTTTGGCCGTATAGTTTTCAAAGCGATTGGAAATATCCGTTCTCAGATTCCACAAAATCAGGGCTAGCAAACGGCTCCACGAAATACAGGTGTAATTCAGTGAGTTGAATTCACACAACACAAATAGTTTCTCAGAAAGCTTCTTTCTTTTTTCAGTTGAGGCTATTTGTGGTCTCCAAGGTTTACCCGCAGTGTCTTATTGCACATTCTTATAAAACACTCTTAGGAAGCTTCTCACTGAAAACAATGATGTCACTCTGTGAGCTGAATTCAGCCACAACAAAGCAGTTTCTGAGAAGGCCTCCCTGCAGTTTTTATCTGAGGATATTTCATTTTTCACCATGAGATTCAATGATATTCAAGATACCACTTCTGAGATTCTTCAAAAACAGCGCTAGCTAACTCCTCAATCAACGTGTGGTTTAACTCTGTGAAATGAATTCACACATCACAGACCAGTTTCACAGAATCTTCTTTCACCTTTTTAAATGCTGTATATTTCCTTTGACCGTATAGCCTTCATAGCGAATGCAAATATCCTTCCCAGACTCAACAAAAAGAGCAGTAACAGAATGCTCCATGAAAGGAAAGTGTATCTCTGTGAGATTAATTCACACATGAGAGAGCAGTTTCTCAGAAACCATCTTTCCAGTTTTCATCTGAGGATATTTCCTTATTCACCACAGGCCTCAGTGTACTCCGAAATATCACTTTGAATATTCCACTAGAACTGTGTTAGGAAACTGCTTCATGGAGAAAAACGTGTAAGCCTGTGAGATGAATTCACACATCACAAAGCAGTTTCTCAGAAAGCTTCTGTCTAGTTTTTATGGGAGGATATTTCGTTGGTCACCATTAGCTTCATAGCGGTAAGAAATATCAAATTGTGGATTTCAAGGAAGGAGTGTTAGCAAACTGATGAATGAAAAGTACACTGTAACTCTGTGAGTTTCATTCACATATCACAATGCAGTTTCTCAGAAGGCTTATTTAAACTTTTCATCTGAGGATATATCCTTTTTCACCATATGCCTCAATGTGCTCCCAAATATCACATTTCAGATTCCATGAGGACAGTGTTAACAAACTGCTTCATGAAGAGAAAGGTGTAGGTCTGTGAGATGAATTCACACATCACAAAGAAGTTTCTCAGAAAGCTTCTTTCACGTTTTTAGTTGAGAAGATTTCCTTTCTCAGCATAGGGCCCCCAATGCTTATCCAATATATCTCTTTCTCACATTCCCCAAAGACAGTGGTAATAGACTGCTCCATGATGTGAAAGTATAACTCTAAAATGAACTCACATCATAAAGCCAGCCGTTTCTCAGAAAGCTTCCTTCTAGTTTTCTACCCAAGGATATTTCCTGTTTCACCATAGGCCTCAATGTGCTCCCAAATACTATGATTCCACGGCAACAGTATTAGGAAACCGTTTCCATGAACAGAAAAGGTGTCACCTGTGAGATGAATTCACCCATTACAAAGCAGTTTCTCAGAAAGCTTCTTTCTGGTTTTATTCCGAGGATATTCTCTGTCTGAGGAGTCTTCAGCGATCCAAAATATCACTTCTGGACTCCATAAAAACAAGGTGAGCAAACGGTTCCACCGAAATACATGTGTAACTTCTGTGAGATGAATTCACACATCACAAAGCAGTTTCTCAGAAAGCTTTTCCAGTTTTCATCTGAGGATGTTTCTCTGTCCGAGGAGTCTTCATATAAATCCAAAATATCATTTCTGAGATTCCACACATCAGGGCTAGCAAATGGTTCCACGAAATATATGTCCAACTCAGATGAATTGACACATCACAAGGCAGTTTCTCAGAAAGCTTCATTTTGCTTTTATCCGAGGATATTTCCGTCAGATAGTCTTCAAAGCAATTCGATATATCCGTTCTCAGATACCACAAAATCAGGGCTAGCAAACGGCTCCACGAAATACAGGTGTAATTCAGTGAATTGAATTCACACATCACAAACAGTTTATCAGAAAGTTTATTTCTTTTTTCAGCTGAGGCTATTTGTGGTCTCAAAGCGCCCCCGTGTGTCTCAATGCACATTCTGTGAAAACACTGTTAGCAAGCTTCTCACTGAAAACAATGATGTCACACTGTGAGCTGAATTCACCCACAACAAAGCAGTTTCTGAGAAGGCCTCTTCTGCAGTTTTTATCTGAGGATATTTCATTTTCACCATGGATTCAAATCTATATTCAAGATGTCACTCTGGAGAGAGATTCCACAAAAACAGCGCTAGCAAACTCCTCCATCAAAGAGTGGTTTAACTCTGTGAAATGAATTCACACATCACAGAGCAGTTTCACAGAACGCTTGTTTCACCCTTCTTAATTGAAGATATTTTCTTTGACCATATAGCCTTCATAGTGAATGCAAATATCCCTTCTCAGACTCAACAAAAGGGTGGTAACAGAATGCTCCATGAAAGGAAAGTGTATCTCTGTGAGATGAATTGACACATGAGATAGCAGTTTCTCAGAAACCTTCTTTCCAATTTTCCTCTGAGAATATTTTCTTTTTTCACCAGAGGACTCAATGCACTCTGAAATATCACTTTGCAGATTCCACGAAAACTGTGTTAGGAAACTGCTTCATGAAGAGAAACGTATAAACCTCTGAGATGAATTCACACATCAGAAAACAGTTTCTCAGAAAGCTTCTGTCTAGTTTTTAATGGGAGGATATTACCTTTGTGACCATAAGCTTCACAGTGCTAAGAAATATCCCATTGTAGAGTTCAAGGAAAGTGTATTAGCAAACTGATCAATGAAAAGAATGCTCTAATTCTGTGAGTTGCATTCACACATCACAATGCAGATTCTCAGAACGCTTCTTTATACTTTTCATCTTAGGATATATCCTTTTTCACCAGATCCCTCAATGCGCTCCCAAATATCACTTTTGAGATTCCACGAAGACAGTGTTAGCAAACTGCTGCATGAAGAGAAAGGTGTAGCTCTGTGAGATGAATTCACACATCACAAGGCAGTTTCTCAGAAAGCTTCATTCTGCTTTTTATCCTAGGATATTTCCTTTGGCCATATAGTTCAAAGCAATTCGAATATCCGCCTCAGACCTACAAAATCAGGCTAGCAAACAGCCTTCCATGAAATACAGGTGTAATTCAGTGCGAGTTGAATTCACACATCACAAACAAGCTTCTCAGAAAGCTTTTCTAGCTTTATCAGAAGATATTTTGTCACCATAAGCTTCATGGTTCTACGAAATATCTCATTGCAGATATCATGTAAACAGTGTGAGAAAACTGATCAATGAAAAGATATGTGTAACTCTGTGAGTTGCATTAGCTTATCACAATGCAGTTTCTCAGAAATCTTCTTTCTCTAGTTTTCATCTGAAAAATATTTTTCACCAGGCCTTCACGCGCCCCAAATATCACTTTGCAGATTCCACTCTAAAACAGTGTTAGGAAATTTCTTCATGAAGAGAAAGTTGAAACTCTGTGAGATGAAATCATACATCACAAAGCAGTTTCTCAGAAAGCTTTCGTTTCTTTTATAAGACATTTCGTCCGAGGAGTTCCCTCATAGCGACCACAAAATATCACTTCTCAGATGCCACAAAAGAGCAAGCAGCAAACGGCCCATGAAATGCATGTAAACTCTGTGAGACGAATTCAATACATAACAGCATTTTCTCAGAGCTTCTTCGCTTTCATCGATGATAGCTTCAAGTCACTGTAAGCTTTCATGTCACTAAGAAATATCCCATTGTGATTTCTTAAGTAAACAGTGTTGGCAAACTGATAAATGAAAAGAAAGTAATCCTGTGAGTTGCATTCATTAATATCTCAATGCAGTTTCTCTGAACGCTTTTTTCCGTTTTCACTGAGGATATTTTCCTTCCACCACAGGACTCTATGTGCTCCCAAATATCACTTTGCAGATTCCACGAAAACTGTGTTAGCAAACTGCTTCATGAAGAGAAAGGTGTAAGTCTTTGAAATGAATTCACACATCACAAGAAAGTTTCTCAAAAGCTTCTTTCTCATTTTTACCTGAGGATATTTCTGTTCTCAATGTACTTCCATATATCTCATTGCAGATTCTGTGAAAACAGTGTTAGCAAACATCTCAATGAAAGCAGTCGTGTAACTCTGTGAGGTGAATTCATACACCACAAAGCAGTTTTGGAGAATGCTTCTCTCCATATTTTATCTGAGTATATTTCATTATTCACCATGGGATTCAACGATATTCTTAAAATTCTCTTCTGAGATTCCACAAACAACAGTGCTAGCAAACTCCTCCATGAAAGAGTATGTTATTTTGTGAAATGAATTCACACATCACAAAGCAGTTTCTCAGAAAGCTCCTTTCTGGTTTTTATCTGAGGACATTTCCTTTTTCCTTATACTCTTCAAACTTATCCAAAATATCAGTTCTCAGAATCCACAAATCAGTGCTAGTAAATGGTCTTAATGAAATAGTGGTGTAACTTGTTAGATGAATTCACACATCATTAAAGCAGTTTCTCAGAAAGCTTCTTTCTGATTTTCATCTGAGGATATTTCCTTTGTCCATATAGTCTTCAGGGTGATCCAAAATATCCCTTCTCAGATTCCCAAAAAATGGTGGCAGGTAACAGACTGTCTATGAAAACGAAAATGTAACTCTATGAGATGACCCACACATCAGATAGCAGTTTCTCAGAAAGCCTCTTTCTACTTTTCATCTGAGGATATTTCCTCTTTTTCACCATAGGTTAAATGCACTCCAAAGATCAGTTTGCAGATTCAACAAAACAGTGTTAGCAAAACTACTTCATGGAGAGAAAGTGTAGCTCTGTGAGATGAATTCACACATCACAGAGCAGTTTCTCAGAAAGCTTGTTTCTCATTTTTATCTCCGTTATTTCCTTTGTCTCTGTAAGCTTCATTAAGGCTAAGAGATATCACATTGCAGATTTCAAGAAAAAGTGTTGGCAAACTGATCAATGAAATGAAAAGTGTAACTCTGTGAGTTGCATTTATTCATCACAATGCAGTTTCAGAACGCTTTACAACTTTCATCTGAGTATATATCTTTTTCACCATAGTCCCTAATGAGCCCCAACATCACTTTTAAAAATTCCATGAAAACAGTGTTAGCAAACTGCTTCATGAAGAAAGGTGTAATTCTGTGAGATGAATTCACATCACAAATAAGTTTCCTGGGCAGAAAGCTTCTTTCTCGTTTATCTGAGGATATTTCAGTTCTCAATGCACTCCTGTATATCTCATTGCAAATTTGTGGAAACAGTATAGTAAACTTCTCAATGATAGCAGTAATACCTCTGTGAATTACCACCACAAAAGCACTTGAGAACGCTTTCCAGGTTTCTATCTGAGGATATTTCATTATTCACAATGGGATTCAATGATATCCAAAAATATCACTTCTGAGATTCCTCGTAAAAAATAGTGCTAGCAAACTTCCATGAAAGTGCTGTAACTTTTGTGAGATGAATTCATGCATCATATAGCAGTTTCTCAGAAAGCTTCTTTCTGGTTTTTATCTGAGGATAATTCCTTTGTCCCAGGAGTCTTCATAGAGATCCAAAATATCACTTCTCAGATTCCACAAAAACAGTGCTGGGGCAAATACCGAAATACATGTGCAACTCCCCAGAGATGAATTTACTCAGCATTGCATAGCTTCTCAGAAAGCTTCATTCTGGTTTTTGTCTGAGGATAGTTCCTTGATCAGAAATCTTTCATAGCGATCTGAAATATCAGTTCTCAGATCAAAATACAGGGCTAGCAAACGACTCCATGAAATACAGGTGTATTCAAAGTGAGTTGAAGTCACACCTCAGAAAGCAATTTCTCAGAAAGCTTCTTTCTAATTTTCGTCTGAGGATGGCTTTTTCACAACAGGCTGCAATATGCTCCCAAATATCACTTTGCAGATTCCATGACAAACAGTGTTAGCCAACTGCCCATGAAGACTAAGGTGTGACTCTGTGAGATGAATTCAATACATCACAAAGCAGTTTTTCAGAAAGCTTTATTTTATCTGAGGATATTTCCTTTGTCACCATTGGCCTCAATGTACCTCAAATATCCCTTTTCAGACTCCAAGAAAACAATGTTAGCAAACTGCTCAATGAAAAGAATGGTATAACTGTGTGAGATGAAATCACATATCACAAAACGGCTTTCAGGAAAGCTTTTCATTTTTTTTATCTGAGGATATTTTGCTGTCACCTTAGGCCTCATAACAATGCACTTCCAAGTATCCCATTGCAGATTCCATGAAAACAATGTTGTCAAAGTGCTCCATGAAAGAAACGTGTAACTCTGCGGGAGGTGATTTCATAACCACAAAGAAGTTTGTTTCTTCTAGTTTTTATCAGAGGATATTTCCTTTGTCATCATAGGCTTAATTCTCAGGATCAAATCTATCCCTTTCCTTCAGATTCCCCCCAAAAGCAGTGCTACCAAGCTGCTCCAGGAAGAGAATCCTGAAACTCTGTGAGATGAATTAATACAACACAAAGCGAGCCAGAAAGCATCATTCTAGTTTCTATCTGGGAATATTTTATTTTTCACCATAGACTTCAATGTGCTCTAAATATCCCACTGCTGGTTCCAGGAAAACTACAGCAAACTGCTCCATGAAAATAACGCCATAACTCTTTGAGATGCATTCACATCACAAAGCAGTTTCTCAGAAAAACTTCTTTCTAGTTTTTACGTGAGGATATTTCCTTTGTCGTTCATAGCTTCAAAGAGATTGAAACATCCTCTCACATTCCCTAAAAATAGTGCTACCAAACCGTTCCATGAAAAGAATCTCGTGCGTAATTCAGGGAGATGAATTCACACATCACAAAAACTGTTTTCAGAAAGCTTCTTTTCTAGTTTTATCAGTGAATATTTACTTCTTTTCACCATAGGCCTCAAAACGCATCCCCGGCTATCCTATTGCAGATCCTTCCAAGATAAACGCTTTAACAAATGGTGCAATGAAAAGAACTGTGTAACTATGTGAGACCTAATTCACACATCACAGCAGTTTCTCAGAAAGCTTTCTACTTTTTTTCTGAGGATATTTTGTCACCGTGAGGACTCAATGCACACCCCAAAATATCTCTTTGCACTTTCCACCAAAACAATGTTAGCAAACTGCTCCATCAATAGCAGCAATGTGTACCTAGACATGACTTCACACATCACAAAAGAAGCTTCTCAGAAAGCTTTATAGTTTTCATCGGAGGATATATCCTTTTGCCACTCATAGGCTTCAATGTGCTCCCCAAATATCCCATTGCAGATTCCAAGAAAACAGTGTCAGCAAACTCCTCAGTGAAAGGATGGTGTAACGCTTTGAGATGAACTCACATCACAAAGCAATTTCTCTGGAAAGCCTCTTTTGGCCCTTATCTGAGGTTATTTCGTCAACATAGGCTTCAATTCTGTTCCCATAGATGCTGTTGTGCAGATTCCACGAACTTTGTTAGCAAACTACTCCATGAAAAAGAAGTGTACTCTTGTGAGAGATAATTCTGGCTACATTACAAAACCAGTTTCTCAGAAATCTCTTTCTAGTTTTATATGAGCATATTCTTTTTCACTCACAATTCATCGCGCCATAAAACATCCTCTTTGCAGATTCCACTAAAAACAGTGTTAGGAAACTTCAATGAAAAAGATATGTAACTATGTTAGATGAATTCAAACATGACAAAGAAGTTTCCCGGAAAGCTTTTCTTTTTAACTGGAGGACATTTCTTTGTCACCATGGCTTCAAAGCACTCCCAAATATTCCATTGCAGATCCCAAGAAAACAGTGTTAGCAAACTGCTCAATGAAAAGAATAATGAAAGTTTGTGAGATGAATTGACATTACCGCCAGCGAGTTTCTAAAGCTTTTTTAGTTTTATGGAAGGATATTTCCTTTGTCACCATAGTCTTCAATGTGGTCCAAAATATCCCTTCTCAGAATCCCCAAAAAGAGTGCTACTAAACTGCTCCATGAAAAGAATTGTCTAAGTCAGAGAGATGAATTCACACAGCAATAAAGTTGTTTTCAGAAAGCTTCTTTTCTAGTTTTTATCTGAGAATATTTCCCTTTTTTCTACCATAGGGTCTTCAAAGCCAACTCTAAATATCCCATTGCAGATTCCAGGAAAAAACGTGTTAGCAAACTGCTCAATGAAAAGAATGGTGTAACTCTGAGATGAAGTCACACATCACAAAGCAGTTTCTCAGAAAGCTTCTTTCTAGTTTTTATCTGAGGATATTTCCTTTGTCACCATAGGCCTCAATGCACTCTCAAATATCCATTTGCAGATTCCAGGAAAACGATGTTAGCTAACTGCTCCATGAATAGAAACGGTGTACCCGTGAGATGATTTCACACACTGGCCAAAGAAATTCTATCAGAAACCTTCTTTCTAGTTTTTATCAGAGAATATTTCCATTGTCACCATAGGCCTCAACGCGATCCCAAACATCCCATTGCAGATTCCAAGAAAAACGTGTTAACAAACTGCTCAATGAAAAAATGGTGTAACTGTGTGAGATGAATTCACACATCACAGCAGTTTCCCAGAAAGCTTATTTCAACAAGTTTACCTATGATATTTTGTCACCATGGGCTTCAATGCACTCTCAAATATCCCTTCACAGATTCCCCAAATAGAGTGCTATCAAACTGCTCCATGAAAAGAGTCGTGTAATTCAGTGAGATGAATTCACACATCAGAAAGCTGTTTCTCAAAAAACTTCTTTCTAGCTTTATCAGAGAATATTTACTTTTTCACCATAGGCCTTAAACCGCTCCCGAATATCTCAGAGCAGATGCCCAGGAACATCGCAAGTAACAAACTGCTCAATGAAAAGAATGGTAACTGTGTGGAGACGAATTCCACACATCACAAAGCAGTTTCTCAGAGGGTCTTCTGTCTAGTTTTTATCTGAGGATATTTCCTTTGTCACTATAGGCTTCAATGCTCCGGTATCCACAGATTCCAAGAAACAGTGTTAGCAAACTGAAACCAGTGTAACTCTGTGATGAATTCACACATCACAAAGAAATTTCTCAGAAAGTTTCTTGGTTTTTATCTGAGGATATTTCTCCTTCTACTCAGGCTTCAAGACACCTAAAGATCCTGTTGTAGATTCCAGGAGCATAGTTGTTAGCAAACTACTCCATGAAAAGAAATGCATAACCTGAGAGATGAATTCACATCACAAAACCAGTTTCTCAGAAATATTCTTCTAGTTTTTATATGAGGATATTTCCTTTGTCACCGCGGAGCTTGAACGACTTCAAATATCATTGCAGGATCCCAAGAAACAGTGCTGTGTTCGCTCAATGAAAGAGCGGTAACTCTGTGACTTGAATTCACACATTACAAAGAAGTTTCTCAGACAGCTTCTTTCTAGTTTCTTTTAACTGAAGATAGTTCCTTTTCACCTGCATAGACCTCTAATGCACTCACGAATATACCATCGCAGATTCCACAAAAACAGTGCTAGCAAACAGCTTAATGTAAAGAAAGGTGTAACTGTGGGAGATGAATTCACATCACAAAGCACTTTCTCCAGAAAGCTTCTTTTGCTTTTATCACCTGACTTCATATTTCCCTCGGCCAGTAGGTGGGCTTCAAAGACCCAAACGCCCCATTGAGGATACCTACAAAAACGGTAAGTTAGGGAAACTTCTCCAACACCTAAAGAAATGTGTAACTTCAGGAATGAATTCACACCTGTCAAAAAGGTTCTCAGAAAGCTTCTTCTTTGTTTTTAAAGTAATACGTAACTGAACGAAGTAAGTGGAT